>NC_064616.1:695794842-696097872 GCF_023898315.1 Schistocerca nitens | reverse complement strand
GGGACTGATGACCTCAGATGTTGAGTCCCATAGTGCTCAGAGCCATTTGAAGCATTTGGTAAAAGACCGTGTTCTGCTGCGTGAAGAAGTCCGTTACTGCCTGCTGCACATCCTCTTTCGAGAGGAATCGTTAACCCTTCAAGGCGTGATAATCTCATGGGGAGAGATCAAAACTATAGGGCGGGTGCTCGAGTGTTTCCCACTTGTCTGTAATGGATGAGGCTGGCCTGCCAGATCGACCGGCGTCTTGTGTCGAACTGCGACTGGCACGGAACTTGTCACACTATTCAACAACGGTGGTTTCCCTAGACATGCTGCCCCACACATATGCTTCATTCTCTGATGTATGTCTACAGGTTTTTGTCCTTCAGCAGCCAAGACAAGAATAACAACACGTTGACCCTGCTTGGACGCATTTGGTAATAATGTCGCCATAGTTAATGTTTCGACGTTATGCACGTCGGAAAGACACGAATGCCACACTAACTCTTTGCTCACATCTTGGGCTTATACACCCGCATCAGATTAGCAGTACGTTGCATATACGCTGCAGCAACGCCATCAAACAGAATCTTTTTGCTCGCAGGGTGGCATACGAAAAACCGGCACCGTGTATTAGACTGCTGCTTGTTCAAATGGTTCAAATGGCTCTGAGCACTATGCGATTTAACTTCTGAGGTCATCAGTCGCCTAGAACTTAGAACTAATTAAACCTAACTAACCTAAGGTTATCACTCACATCCATGCCCGAGGCAGGATTCGAACCTGCGATCGTAGCGGTCGCTCGGCTCCAGACTGTAGCGCCTAGAACCGCACGGCCACTCCGGCCGGCAGACTGCTGCTTGTCGGCCGCCTATTGTCATCTATGGTTTCAAAGCTGTGACGGCTACGTTTTGTCTTGTCAGTACGAAAGCAGTTGCAACTTGGTTAACACGTGTGAAGTAAATATTTCAGTGAGGTGTATCCTCTTCAAGAAAGAATCGCAATAGTAAAGGCGCATCGGTTCATTTAAGGAAACGCGGGGCATGTTTGCAAAGAAGTTTTCTTGCGTTTCCATACCGGCAAAGAGCAGTTTACAGGATTCGGTGACCAAGTAGCGTACCACATGGTCAGTGGCAAACGCCCATAAGAATCGAGCCTCGTCCGTTCCTGCACGTGCTGTGATCGCGGATATTCGAGCACAAATAATCCTGAGTCCAAAGAAGTCGACACCTAGGCTGTCGCAACAAGTGTACGTTTCGCGTATGTCTTGTCAACGTGTTTTACACCATATGGGGATGGAGCCCTACGAAACGACATGTGTCCAGGAACTGAAGGAGGAAGATAAGGCAAAATGTGTCAATTACTGTATGTGGCTACGTCAAGCAATTGAGAGTGGAATGTTGGATCCGCTGCTGTATTTCATTAGTGATGAAGCCTGGTTCCATCTGACAGGACATGTGAGCTCCCAGAACATCAGATCAACAGTTACCAATCAACAAACAACCCCTATACTATTAATGAGGAACCACCTCACGGTGAAAAAATTGGCCCGTGGTGCGCCTTGCCAGCAAGTCGGATTGGGGGTCCCATATTTTTTGAAACAACAATAAATATACTGCTGTGTATATGCGAATCTTTGAGGAATTTTCCGCACAGTTGATCCCCCACGAACGTACGTATGCTGTCTCTCAACAGGATGGGGTGACATGTCACACTTCACGCGAGACAATCTCACGAATCAACGAAAAATTCGCAGAAGAAAGGACTGTCAGCGAAGGACTGTGACCTCCACGTCCCCCGGACCTAACCATTTGTGACTGTTATCTGTGGGTCAGTCTAACGGGAAAAGTGTATGCAAATAATTCAATAACGTTAGAATACTTGAATGACAACATTTGTAATGAAATTTTGAGAATTGATGCGGCAGAGTTGCGCAGACTGTATATCAACACCGTAGAGCGTGCACAAAAGTGCACTGAAGCACAAGGAGGTCATTTTCGGCACCTAATGCGATATAATGTAAAAGACAAGATCAGTTAGGTAAATACAGACGTTTGTGTTAACTTATTTGTTATCTCTTTATTATTTAATTATTACATGTTTGTCTATCTGATGTAGCCGAGCGGTTTGAGGCACCATGTCACGGGTAGCGTGGCCCCTCCCGCCTGAGCTTCGAGTCCTCCTTCGGGCATGGGTGTGTGTGTTATTCTTACCGTAAGTTAGTTTAAGTAGTGTGTAATTCTAGGGACCGATGACCTCATCAGTTTGGTCCCTTAGGAATTCACACACAGTTGAACAGTCTATCTGTTGTTGTATCTGCTCGCGAAGGACAACAATTCGTGCGTAATTGGCGAGCAAATCTGTACTCGCAACCGTTTTTCGTGCGGCAGCCTTTACTTTATTATAAGGTACGGATGGCAGCCCTACTTTTAATCCGTAATATGTGGAGGATATAGTTAATGCCGGAGATGGTGTTGTGATGTTTCGAGGGTGTTTCTCGCACAATGATTTGGGCCCACTCATTCATGTTACCGTTAACATGTGCTAGGATGTGAGACCTTTACTTTTCCCGGCGAATCGAATGTTCAAATAACTTACGGGTTAGCTGCCGGGTGACGTCGTCGAACACCGCCGATATTTCGACAGGAGCACACCCTGCCATTCTCAAGGCACAAATGCAAGGAAGAAAAAATGTGCAAGTAAATTTAATACCTCGGTTCACAGAGGAGAAACAAGGAAGACACCACACACAGAACAAGTGTCAACACAACCAAAGATAACCAACATCAGAAATATCGATAGTTGCTATTAATCAACAGGTGAGGTAGCACTAATTCTGTCCCTCTGTTTTTTGATGAGAGACAGAGCCGGATTCCAAGCAGCATTTAAACAAAGTCCACCATCTCTGTTAATAAGGTTGCTTGATAGTCTGATTTCAACAGCTTCCTTAATAACACTATCCCAATAGCTGGACGTGCAAGCCAGAACCTCCGTGTTGTATTCCGTAGGATGACCGGTGTTCAAGGCAATGTTCTGCAATAGCGGATTTGCTCGGATGTTGTAAGCGTGTGTGACGCTTATGTTCAATACACCGGTCTTCCACAGTCCTGATTGTCTGACCAATATATGACATGCCACAACTGCAAGGAATACGATAGACCCCAGCCTTACGCAAACCAAGATCATCTTTTACGGACGCCAACAGGGCCTTAATCTTAGAAGGTGGTTGTAAAACACATTTCACATCATATTTCCGCAAAATACGGCCAATCCTGTTGGAAATGCTTCCTGCGTTAGGCAAAAAGGCCGTAGACTTAGGTGCCACTTCGTTGCTATCGTCACTCACCCGTTGCACAGAAGGCTGATGGCGCAACGCACGTTTGATCTGCCTCTCACTATATCCATTCTGACGAAAGGTGACTTCGAGATGTGCTAGCTCAGCTGCCAAACTTTCAGGGCCTGAGATAACGTGGGCCCTGTGAACCAAGGTGCGAAGTACCCCTTCACGCTGAGCTGGATGGTGACAACTATCAGCTCGCAGATACAAGTCAGTGTGGGTGGGCTTCCTATAAACAGAATGTCCCAACGTACCATCAGTCTTCCTTTTGACCAACACATCAAGGAAGGGAAGGCATCCATTCTTTTCCACCTCCATAGTGAACTGAATATTCGGGTGAATTGAATTCAGATGTTCCAAAAACCGGTTTAAATTCTCACTATCATGAGCCCAAACAACAAAAATATCGTCTACATATCTGAAAAAACACGCAGGTTTCAAGGTCGCTGACTCCAATGCACGTTCCTCAAAGTCCTCCATAAACAAATTGGCCACAATAGGTGACAACGGGCTTCCCATTGCAACTCCATCAGTCTGTTCGTAGTACTGAGCATTGAATAAAAAGTAAGTGGAAGTCAGCACCTGTCGAAACAAATTTGTTAACTCGGCACCAAACTTAACCTCAATTAGCTGCAACGAATCAGAGAGAGGAACGCGAGTGAAAAGAGAAACCACATCAAAACTGACTAAAATATCAGAGTCATCCAAACGCAATCCCTGCAATCGACGTAAGAAATCTGCGAGTTCTTAATGTGGTGTTCACACCTACCTACTAGTGGGCTCAACAAACTAGCAAGATGTTTAGCTACACGATATGTCGGAGCACCAATATTAGAAACAATAGGCCTAAACTGGACAGCCTCTTTATGGACCTTAGGGAGGCCATATAATCTAGGTGGTACAGCACAGTTGGTTATCTTTGGTTGTGTTGACACTCGTTCTGTATGTGGTGTCTTCCTTGTTTCTCCTCTGTGAACCGAGGTATTAAATTTGCTTGCACATTTTTTCTTCCTTGCATTTGTGCCTTGAGAATGGCAGAGTGTGATCCTGTCGAAATATCGGCGGTGTTCGATGACGTCACCCGACAGCAAACCCGTAAGTTATTTGAACATGTGCTAGGATGTTTGGTTCAACATTTTCTGTGATAAGGTATTATTCTTCCTTCTACATATTCATGGTATGTATGCCATTTATTCTCCCGTCTTCCAAGGTGATAATAGGCGTGGTCAGAGGACTGACCGCTTATGTCCCAGGTTTGTCGAACACTCGGGCACACTAGCACACTACCGCACCTCGATTGACTCGCCAAATCTCCCGATTTTAATCCCAGATGCCTAGGACTATTTGAAACAGATGGTGAAACGTAGCAGTTAACACCCAATAAACATGATAGCTCGATTTAATCGACAATGAGAGGCATCTGTTGGATATAGGGGAGGCCAAGACACATAGGAAATAAGAGCACGATGGCCCATTGTTATTATTTCGTTAAACTGCCGCCAGAGTACGCCATCGACCAAGGAGGTTGGCAGCAACAATACCGTCAACTTTCCACAAACAAGTCAAAGTAATTAAACTGTCAGGTGAGGATGAGCACACATTTTATTTTTCTTATTAGTGAAAGTAAATTTTGCTCACTCAAGATATTTTGTTGTGTACTCGAAGATAACGCTCTTACGAAACAAGTAAGTGCAACGGTCAAAGTCCATAGTTTAAGTATTATTTTGACATTATTTACAGCGATAAATGTTTAAAATGTGTTCGTGAACGAACTAAAATAACTCCAATATGGCGATAGGGCACAATGGCCCGCTTAAATAGGGTCACGTCGGTCTACGTATATGGCCAACCTGCCGCATTGTCTTCATATGAGGCAGTGCTCTCATTCAATAGGCACATTCGTAATCAGAGTCTAAATCATATCCAATGAAATTTTTACTTTAGGAAATTGTGCCTTCCATTGATTTTAAACAGATAATATGTATGAGATCTTTATTTTTATTTCTATTTATTTTTTAATTTTCACCGACGCCTTTGTACATAATAGGCAGACCTGATACTAATGTTGTTGGCTGTGGATTGGTTATTGAATTTGGTCCTTCAGTTGCTCAAAAACACAATGGTAAGCCTATTAAGTCGAACGTCACTTCAACTGATCAGTTCTGCTATCCAACGCCTCAAGCAGTGCGGTCATTTGAGAAACGACAATCAAGAAAAAAAGACAGCAAACTAAAGGTAAATATCTTTAGCAATGCTAACAGACAGTCTAGTGAAAGATGCGATACAGAGCGAACAACAGCCCTCCAGAGACACAAAAGAAAACACTTTAAAGGGAACATGGACACACTGCGCAAAAGCCTATTTTCTAAAAAAAAGTGCCCGTTAAATATAATAACATGATAAAACTCCTCAAGTAAAACACAGCAAGGAAGTAGACATTCCTAAGAAGGTTCTTCAAGATGAATAAGATGGATATAAGGATGCTCAATGACTTAGGTGTCTTAAACCATTTTCTCACAGAAATCCAGTTGATGAAAGGATGCAATGGACAAGATGTAAGCGATGAGCACATCTGTCATGTGTTAAAAATGACGCGAAAGAACTTTTTTAAAAATGTTTGAACTGTGAGGATTCTATTGGGCATTCAGATGAAGACTGTTATAAGTTCTGGACATATTTTTCTGTGAAACAATTGTCATAACAATACAAACACAATTTATAATTCTAGTTTTTGTCAGAAAGCTGTAGGAATTTCTTTTAAAAAGCTTTGAATATTAAAGTCGATTTATTTTCAGTTAAACAACCAATGTCGTAACTAATTAAATGATAAATTCATAGTGGTCAACCAGCTCCAGCATCTAGGCCAAATTACCTCGTGGCTGGGATAGAGGTTATCCCAGGTGGTATTACCGTACTAAATATTTTTTTTAATGAATAGATAATCAACGAGACGCCATAATTACTTAGTTGTAAAGATGCTGAAGCAATGTACCAATATTTCCACATAAACAGATTAATGAAAACATTTAAAACACAAGCTGGAAAAAAATTAAAAAAGTGAGCCAATCTGCTCTGGTATCCCCCAGCATACTTGAAGATACTCGTGGTCTGGCTTTCTCGCCAAACTACGGCCACTGTGGGGCCTGGTGGCGATGTTATACGGTATTTCCGTGATGTCTTGTGAGGGTGACTAATTTTTTGGCCGGTACACAAACATTACTGTCGACAACAGTGAGAATTTACACTCATGTTCAGCAAAAACAGAACACCTTGAACGATTGGAGATAGGTCGTTCATATTCGCAGAAAATGTACGTTAGTATGTTCTGCAGAAATGACTAGCATTTCAATCACCTCGGTCCAGCATGTGTCCTGTCGCCGAGTGGGCACAGAGTCCGCCATAGGCCCTTACAGTTGTGCGTGTGCCATCGACGAGTATAAGGCACGAATGGCGTCCTGTTGCATAGCCATCCATGCTGCATTCACCTGGTTCCAAAGTTCATCTGTGGTGGTTGGCATTGGGTCGTTTCACCATATCCCACACATCGTTTGGCGACAAGTCTGGTGATATGGCGAGCCAGCGCAAAAGGCTGACATCCTGTGTCACCAAGAAGGCACCCGTTTGTGCATTGTCTTACTGAAAATGGCGCCTGGGGTGTTGTGCAGACCCGTTCCTAATGTTGTTGGCTGTGGATTGGTTACTGAAGTTGGCCCTTCAGTTGCTCAAGAACACAATGCTAAGCCTGTATTGTCAAAGCAAGGCCTATTAAGTTGAACGACACTTCTACTGATCAATTGTGCTATCCAATGCCTCAAGAAGTGCGGTCATTTGAGAAATAGCAACCAAGAAAAAAGACAACAAACTAAAGATAAATAGCTTTAGTAATGCTGACAGACACTCCAGGTAGGTCACATTGGCACAGTGCCCTGGAAACGCACCAACTGTGATTTGTGGTTGTACCCAATAGCACCCCATACCATAAGATCTTGAGTCGGCACTGAATGTCTTGAGTGAATGTAGACACTGCGATGCCGCTATCCCTGTATGCGGCGATCCAAGATGCGGCCTCCATTTGCAATCAAACATGACCTGTATTCGTCCTAAAACACTATCTGATGCCATTCCCGCCCCAGTGAAGTCGTTTCATACACCATTGACGTCTAGCATGTTTCTGCACTTTCGTCAAAGGTAGGCGGAGAACTGCACGACACGCGCGTAACCCATGCCGTAATAAACGGGAACCGACTGTCACCCAGATAGTGTGCGATATTTTACACTGTCCATTGCTGCTCCAGAGCCGACTAGGACGTAGCAGATCTGTCCTGCAGTCCGCAATGCCATTCGAATATGAGGGAGGGGGGGGGGGGGGGGCGGAAGCTGGGTGGTGTAACCTGACCCATCTCGTTGTGTTCTCCTGCCTCCCGTGAACCATTCTGCACACACCCGTTGCACTGCCGAAACACTTCATCCCACACAACAGCAATTTCCCGGATGGATGCATCACATTCTCTCATGTCAATAACGCGCCCTCTTTCAAACTCACTAATTGGACGGTACGGTTTACGCATGCGTCTGGGAGGCATCCTGCACGTCTGCTCAAGTCACTCGGATCCATTATCTTCGGTTTGTAGCGACAACGAGAGCCACAGGCACATTTTACCGGTACGTGGTGTTGCGCCGCAATATCGATGCTGACCTTGAACCCGCGGGCCGACATGGTTCACATGCTAATCATTTCTGCAGAACATACTAATGTACATGTCCTGCGAATATAAACGTCCTATCTCTATTCTTTCAACGTGTTCTGTGTTTCCGAACATGGGTGTGCTCTTATTCTTTCATACTTCCCGAAGAGAAAACGTGATGAGAATTTGCTTCCGTTGACCTCGTATCTACACTCCTGGAAATGGAAAAAAGAACACATTGACACCGGTGTGTCAGACCCACCATACTTGCTCCGGACACTGCGAGAGGGCTGTACAAGCAATGATCACACGCACGGCACAGCGGACACACCAGGAACCGCGGTGTTGGCCGTCGAATGGCACTACCTGCGCAGCATTTGTGCACCGCCGCCGTCAGTGTCAGCCAGTTTGCCGTGGCATACGGAGCTCCATCGCAGTCTTTAACACTGGTAGCATGCCGCGACAGCGTGGACGTGCACCGTATGTGCAGTTGACGGACTTTGAGCGAGGGCGTATAGTGGGCATGCGGGAGGCCGGGTGGACGTACCGCCGAATTGCTCAACACGTGGGGCGTGAGGTCTCCACAGTACATCGATGTTGTCGCCAGTGGTCGGCGGAAGGTGCACGTGCCCGTCGACCTGGGACCGGACCGCAGCGACGCACGGATGCACGCCAAGACCGTAGGATCCTACGCAGTGCCGTAGGGGACCGCACCGCCACTTCCCAGCAAATTAGGGACACTGTTGCTCCTGGGGTATAGGCGAGGACCATTCGCAACCGTCTCCATGAAGCTGGGCTACGGTCCCGCACACCGTTAGGCCGTCTTCCGCTCACGCCCCAACATCGTGCAGCCCGCCTCCAGTGGTGTCGCGACAGGTGTGAATGGAGGGACGAATGGAGACGTGTCCTCTTCAGCGATGAGAGTCGCTTCTGCCTTGGTGCCAATGATGGTCGTATGCGTGTTTGGCGCCGTGCAGGTGAGCGCCACAATCAGGACTGCATACGACCGAGGCACACAGGGCCAACACCCGGCATCATGGTGTGGGGAGCGATCTCCTACACTGGCCGTACACCACTGGTGATCGTCGAGGGGACACTGAATAGTGCACGGTACATCCAAACCGTCATCGAACCCATCGTTCTACCATTCCTAGACCGGCAAGGGAACTTGCTGTTCCAACAGGACAATGCGCGTCCGCATGTATCCCGTGCCACCCAACGTGCTCTAGAAGGTGTAAGTCAACTACCCTGGCCAGCAAGATCTCCGGATCTGTCCCCCATTGAGCATGTTTGGGACTGGATGAAGCGTCGTCTCACGCGGTCTGCACGTCCAGCACGAACGCTGGTCCAACTGAGGCGCCAGGTGGAAATGGCATGGCAAGCCGTTCCACAGGACTACATCCAGCATCTCTACGATCGTCTCCATGGGAGAATAGCAGCCTGCATTGCTGCGAAAGGTGGATATACACTGTACTAGTGCCGACATTGTGCATGCTCTGTTGTCTGTATCTATGTGCCTGTGGTTCTGTGAGTGTGATCATGTGATGTATCTGACCCCAGGAATGTGTCAATAAAGTTTCCCCTTCCTGGGACAATGAATTCACGGTGTTCTTATTTCAATTTCCAGGAGTGTATTTCCGCTGTCGGATGCTCTTGGTGTCAGCACAATATTACCTTAACCCACGATGGGAAGGGAAGAACTACATGGCACCTGACTTGGACTCGTGCTTTCCCTATTCCTTGTGTTTTGGCTTTTTATTCGTTTGGGTGTTATTAATCTTAGACGAAACTGTGGAAATGTTCCGGAATTTTGTTCGACGACTGCATAAATCTTGAAGTGACGAGACCACTATTGGTCGGCATACCTAACTAGTAGCCAAACAGCGCGCTAAGCATTACATGAATGAGCGGGGTAAGATTCTTCTCGTCCATATGAAACATATATAATGGAACAGAAAAAGTTTTAAATTATGTCTCCAACATTTATTCCCTACACATAACGAAAACGTTTCCTGAAACAAATTTGTTATTTCTTCCAAATATTCCTATGTAATCTCCCTAAGCATCCAATCTGAATCGGTCGGTTGAAAACCTAAGGATAAACTTCTGAATCCCTTTGATTTGATTCAGCGGTAACGGGAATATGTCTCACGTCTATGTCGCAAGTACACCCTTTTGTCGATACATAACATTTGTTTCAGAATTCTACCAAGAAACCTCTCTGATAGACTTGGAAACCTCTCTGCTAGACTTGGAAGTACAAAAGGTGAAGGATGGTAGAAAACATAATTTCATTCTGTATCAACCTAAGTTTTGTTATTTGACTTAATGGCGAGATAGGTCCTATTTTTCTCCTATGAATAATATTGATAGCAATTATCTAATAACAAATTCAATCTTTAATATGAACAGCAAGCATTTCTTCCTCACAGTAAAACCAGTGGAACTTTTCGGATACCATATCGTAACAAAGAGTGAAACCCCAAACGTTTTTCCTAGACGAGGTTCTGGTTCAAATGGCTCTGAGCACTATGGGACTTAACATCTGAGGTCATCAGTCCCCTATAACTTAGAACTACTTACACCTAACTAACGTAAGGACATCACACACATCCATGCCCGAGGCAGGATTCGAACCTGCGACCGTAGCAGTCACGCGGTTCCGGACTGAAGCGCCTAGAACCGCTCGGCCACACGCGGCTGGCGACGAGGTTCTGAAACGAATATATACGTACTAGACCTGTGAAGCATTCCGCTAGAAAAGAAAAGTATACAAATTGAAACAACATTTGTAATCTCCTAGAGCAAAAGGAATCGTGGTTTTAATATCGCTGCAATGGAAATGAGATACGGGTACGTTCCTTGCGAAGTAAACGACTCAGGAGAAACGGGCCAAAAATGCTTTGATGTTACTGACGGCACCGTGTACACGTGCATGAAGGGCAGTGGTCTGCCAGTTTTTTCTTTTTGCAATCCAAGAGAGTTTTTGGAATTCCTTGTATCTGAAAATAAGAACTTAGTTGCCGTGAACAGGTATACGAATTATATTCGTTGCAATAAAAGCATCACTTATATGCAAGAGCCATCAATTTATAACACGAAAGAGGTGTTCTCTCCAAAACTGGAATGACTACAACTTGAGGGAGTTTTTTTTTTTCATTTATGGATGGATAGGATGCGGCGACTCCTTCTTCGTTCCGTAAGTTTTGTGAATAAATTCAGTTATTTTTGTGTTATAATTACAAAGACCACAATTCGACGCTTCAGTCTGGAACCGCGTGACCGCTACGGTCGCAGGTTCGAATCCTGCCTCGGACATGGATGTGTGTGATGTCCTTAGGTTAGTTAGGTCTAAGTAGTTCTAAGTTCTAGGGGACTGATGACCGCAGATGCTAAGTCCCATAGTGCTCAAAGCCATTTGAACTACAATTCCACAGTTTCTGCTTTGATATTACAAATTACAGAAATGTAGGCTCTGATTGTTCCTTCTTTTGGAATTACGTGAATGAATTCATTTTTTGTTACAGTTTCGAAGAGTTGATTTACATAGTAACACCGTATGGGGGAGGTGTGGCAAATACAAGAAGCAGTTTTTTTTTGTGTGTGGGACCGTATCCTCCAGAAATTTTTTGAAGGGAAGTATGGTTCTTAGTACGCTGTGTTGCTTTTATATTTTATTAGCCGTGCTACCGACCGATTTCGTTAAATACGTAATTATCAAGCACCTAAAATAAAACGTAACAAATGGAGCACACTATAATATCAAAACATACTTCAAAAAAACCTGCAAGAAATAATAACCATCTTGTTACAGACCTGACATAAACCTATAACTCCACTTCTACGTGGATGAGTATTACATGATGCAACACATAAGACGTGGCACACAATTAAAATTTCTATTCCACTCTTGAGGTCATATTTTACATAGTCCATATCCAAAATTACACGTGACTGAAAGCATTTCATTATATCTACAAGAACATTTCGCTGTATATGTAAGCTGTAGTCACTCGATATGTCAACTGACAGCTACAATCAGCTGTCACTCAATGCTGTCAAAGACCTCCTTCATAGATGATGTTAACATATCGATTACGGCTTGCCAGAGATCTTAAGTACCCACGCTGGTGCGCCAGAAAGGCCAAATTATTTTATATTCCAAACAGAAACATATAAGACAACTGTTCCGTCCATTTTAAATTTACTATGAACGTCCAGGTTGCACCGATCTGGAACACGCTAAGAAAAATTAAATATTAACGATAGAAAGATATACCTATATACACCTCTAGCTAAGCAGATCCAAGTTAGCATATTCGTAAAATAATGATGTGTATTTACACATGGACTCGACTAATGCCTGAAGTAGTGCTGGAGGGAATTAACACCATGAATCCTGCAGGCATGTCCATAAGTCCGTAAGAGTACGAGAAGATGGAAATCTCTTCTGATCAGGACGTTGCAAGGCATCCCAGATATGCTTAATAATGTTCATTTCTGGGGAGTTTGGTGGCCAACGGATGTATTTAAACTCAGAAGACTGTTCCTGGAGCCATTCTTTAGCAATTATGGAAGTGTGGAGTGTCGCATTGACCTGCTGGAATTACCCAAGTCCATCAGAATGCACAATGGACATAAATGGATGCAGGTGATCAGACAGGATGCTTACGTACGTGTCACCTGTGAGAGTTGTATCTAGACGTATCAGGGGTTCCATATCGCTCCAACTGCACATGCCCCACACCATTACAGAGCCTCTACCATCATGAACAGTCTCCTGCTGGAACGTAGGGTCCATAGATACACGAGGTTGTCTCCATACCCACTCGCGCCCATCCGCTCGATACAATCTGAAACGAGACTCGTCCGACCAGGCAACATGTTTCCAGTCGCTGTTGACGGGCAACAACAAAACCTTTTCGAATTAGGTGACTGAACCCCTGAGAGGTATTCCAGCCAGCAGTACGATAAGACTGTCTAATATGCGTAGCCTATACGAAACAAATGTCCATTAAATATAGGCTATACAGTGCGTACCTGAAAGGCTACGAGTATGAGCAGTTGTTCATCCTCACTATTGTGAAACACTTCTCTTCTTTCGAACAAGTGCCCATCGGTTTGATCTGTGCTACCTTCTCCAAAAATATGTAAACCAAAGAGCTTGCAGTGGAAGCAATGTGGTTCACGGTACCGAAGGTGAGCAAGTACTCATGGCTCTTACAGTATACGTTTTAGAATCCATGTTTACAGGACATTTTTGTCTTGTTTTGGTCCATATTACCACCTCTGAAAGTTGCCTACCCTACAGTCTTGGCAAGAATAGTACCGGTACATGTATACCATTGTCAGAGGTATGAGAACGATTTTCGTTTATAGCGCTAATATGACGTTTGACATCTTCCTTTAGCTCCAAAATATGTTTTCTTGATTGTGATCCACAGCTTTTGTAAACTTCAGATGTAACATTATATAAAGCTGTAAGCTGATGTTTAAATAATTCATTAATGTTCATCCAATTCCGATCAAAGTTCATTATCGGACATAGTTTGAATTATATAGTTATATTCTTGACCTGCCGATATATATATATATATATATATATATATATATATATATATATATATATATATATATATATAGTGCCAGGTCAAAAATATAACTCAAACATATGTGTGTATGATATAACTCTGTTTACTGAAACAGGATCTTTGACCGAAACTGGTCTCGCATTAGCCACAGAAATACCAACGCACACGCACACATCTACCATGGAAAGGCGGCCTTACCTTGTGCCCACCACAAAAAAATTAATAGAGAAGCAAATTTCGTTTATGGTTGTCAGATGTTATTAGCAACATACCTTTTAAATAGGCACTGGTGTATAAGTATGGTCCAAGAGCTGGATATATCTTTTAGCACAGACTTAGCAATTCCAACGCATTTCCGTATCTATTACTGTGAGGGAAGGGCTACTTTATGTCCACCACACAAACGTTTTCAAAAAATTCAAATGTCGTTCACTGTCGCTGACTTTTAAACACAAAATACTTTTTAAAGGTACACAGATGTGTAAGAATGCACCTGAACTTAAATATTTTTTTCAAAATTTTGAAACACCACCTCCGCTGCCGCCTCCACCGTGGCGCGACATAGCATTTGAAACATTTTCAGTGTCCTTGGGACTGAGGAAACGAATATCCATACACTTTATGGACTGAGATCGTGAGTATATTATTTTTTCCAAAGGTGGACAAAAAATACCCCACATGGTATTGCGAGTGTTAAAGAATAATTTAAAGAGCAACTTATGGTGATAAGTAATGTTATTTCTAAAATCCTTCAGCTCGGTATCATCTAGTGAAACAGCAGAACAACTCATCCGAATGTTCAAGACCGATATGGTAAATGCACTTCAGGACGTGAATAGTGAAAAGATGCCCACGATATAGCACGAATAACTTCTCATCTAAGGACAGAGACAGTTCAAGATCCTGTACAATCGCTACCTGAGGGCAGTACTCAACCTCATATTCCCGGAGGAACTATATCTACATGTGCCGGTGTGACACAGAATGTGGTTACTGACCTAGTTGTCGTGTTCGTATGGCCACTGGTTCTGGTGGATACCCGACACCATTTTCCAGGTCGCAGGTGCAATTATGGTTGAATGCAATTGTCATAGGTGATAGTAAGGTGCCACGTAAACCAGATCTACTTCAGCTATTTTCCTATCCAGGAAGAGATGTTAATAATGATACACAGTGATAGTAAAACATCTTGTGTACCATTGTCACCATCAGCACATCTACCTTGAGTGTCATCAGCAAATGCCCAGAGGTAAAGATGGAACAGGCGTAGAAGCCTCGGCATTACTGCTTGAAGCAGAAATCACACCACTACACAGCCACAACTATTACCAACACCATCATTACCATACAAAGGCGGATAGCCACTGTCATGTATTGCAGACCTAGTAACACTAGCCTCAGCAACAACAGCACCGCCAGTGTCTCTGAGACTGGGGTATCTAGTATCCTTACATTTTATGGATATTATGGATTGCGGGCAACTGTTTCCACAGACATTGACCACATCGCGCACTGTACCATCAGTGGTATTTCCTTATCGACATGTATATGAGGCGCAGCATTTAAATAACAACAGTAATTTTTTAAAATAATTTTATTTTGTTTATATAGATCAGTATTTTTTCCTTCGACGTAGTTCCCTTGGTCAGCTATACGATGGAAGCATTGTTTCATAGCACAACTGAAATATCTCATCTGGAATCTACTACACTTAGTACCAATGTGACATAATTTCCAGTCATTATTCATTTTCGGACACCAAAACAAAACTGATATCGTCGTATCGGAAACCAGAGAAATTCCTTTTACAGGCAAAAACTGATTAATTACGGGGCAACAGAGAGCGTTTAAATGACGAAGTGTCACACCTAGCTTTAGCTTTAAATTTCAGAATATTACTCAAAAATCGATAATTTATGAGCAGTGATGGCAAGGCTGATGAAATTTCGGTACTGCTTGGCAATGCATATGCACAATCGCAGAAATAATACGAGTTTGATGGAATCAAATATGACAGATTAAATTCAGCTCAGTGAAATCTACAATTCGTCTTCAGCAGATTAGCAAAGTTTTATAGAAGACAAATTAAAAAGGTCTTTTATTTCTTCCCTCGATCACGAAGCTGTGATGTAGTATGGATGAAGTTGGAAAGCAGCGGTGGCGCTCTCTGGTAGATACTGCCCAAGACAAAGCCTGCCCTTCAGGAACTTCCATATGGTGGCAGTTTATCGTTTAGGCCATCAAATCCTACCCACCAGTGGGAAGCCGGAGCAATTAGAGTGGCGTCACCGAGATGATTGTAATACCATTGATGAGGCCGCTGGACCCTTGTTCGTATCCAGTGGCATACATAAGTGATACGCTGATGAGACAAAATATTTGACCACTACTCAGGACGAGTATGCCTCATCATAGAACGTGGAGGTCGGAGGCTTGCCCTACATTGTAAAACATGACAGGCGGCAATCTCTGGCAGATCTGAAAACAGTGCCGGTGCAGGAATAAGTGTTTTGGAGCACTACATTTAGTGTACATTTTTCAAAATTGGGCTCCGCAGTAGACGAGCCCCACACGTTCCCATGTTGACCCAATGACATCATCAGTTATGATTGCAATGGGCAAAGGATCAATGACAACATCTCACCTTGCCTTGTGAATCACGTTTCTTGTTAGATCAGGTCAATGGTCGTGTCCTGGTACGCTGGCATCCAGGTGAAAGGGTGTTCGAAACATGAACCGCACAACGGCCGTCGGCAGATGTGAGCAGTATTATGCTATAGAAGACATTCACTTACACTATGTGATCAAAAGTATCCCGACACGTGGCTCAAAATGACTTACAAGTTCGTGGCGCCCTCCATCGGCAATGCTGGAATTCAACTGGTGTTGGCTTACCCTTAGCCTTGACAGCTTCCACTCTCACAGGCATCCGTTCAATCAGGTTTTGGAAGGTTTCTTGAGGAATGGCAGCCCATTCTTCACGGAGTCTTGCTGTAAGGACAGGTGTCGATGTCGGTCGGAGACGCCTGGCACGCAGTCGGCAATCCAAATATCCCAAACGTGTTCTGTAGGATTCAAGTAAGGACTCTGTGCACACCAGCCCATTACAGGGATGTTATTTTCGTGTAAGCACTCCGCCACAAGCCGTGCATTACGAACAGGTGCCCGATCATGTTGAAAGATGCAATCACCATCCCCAAATTGCTCCTCAACAAAGGGAAGCAAGAAGGTGCTTGAAACATCAATGTAGGTCTGTGCTGTGATAGTGCCAAGCAAAACAATAAGGGGTGCAAGACCCCTCCATGAAAAACACGACCACGCCATAACTCCACTGCCTACGAATTTTATTGTTGGCACTAAACACGCTGGAAGATGACGTTCACCGGGCACTCGCCTTCGGATCGCCACATTGTGTACCGTGATTCGTCACTCCACACAACGTTTTTCCACTGTTCAATCGTCCATTGTTTATGCTCCTTACACGAAGCGAGGCGTCATTTGGCATTTGCGGGAATGATGTGTGGCTTATGAGCAGCCGCTCGCCCATGAACCCCAAGTTTTCTCACCTCCCGCCTAACTGTCATTGTACTTGCAGTGGATCCAGATGCAGTTTGGAATTCCTGTGTGATGGTGTGGATAGATGTCTGCCTATTACACATTACAACCCTCTTCGACTGTTGGTGGTCTCTGTTAGTCAACTGACGAGGTTGGACTGTATGCTTTTGTGCTGTACGTGTCCCTTCATGTTTCCACTTCACTATCACATTGGAAACAGTGGACCTAGGGATGTTTAGAAGTGTGGAAATCTCGCGTACAGACATATGACACAAGTGATACCCAGTCACCTAACCACGTTGGATGTCCGTGAGTTCCGCGGAGCGCCCTATTCTGTTCTCTCACGGTGTCTAATGACTACTGAGGTCGCTGATATGGAGTACCTGTCAGTGGGTGGCAGCACAATCCACCTAATACGAAAAACGTATGTTTTTGGAGGTGTCCAGATACTTTTGATGACATAGTGTATGTTTTCCTGAGACCTGTAACAGTGCTTGAAGGCACCATGGCAGCTTTGAGCTACGTGAACATTACTGCAGACTGCCTGTATTATAGGGAAATCATCCAGAAATCTTGGCCTCCAAATTCGCCTTATCTGAACACATCTATGGTGCTATCGAGCGCCCTCTCCGCACCAAACCAACGGACCGTAATTTGCAGGACTTGGCATGACCACTGCGTAGTCAACAATCGCCACATACCTCTGGAAACCTTCCGAAGACCGTAGAATCCATGACATGAGAATCGCAGCTGCATTGCATTCCAGAGGTGGATCAACACGATATTAAGCACGTGGTGAAAATTTTTTACTCATTGTGTAGTGGGTCTCTGGTGAGCCAGTATCTGTGCTCCGTAGGCTTAGCATTTTTATGTAGCCTGCCTGCCTGCACGCTTTCGCCCCGTTTGATGACTGCAGTTGTGGGTATCCTAAGCTGGAAATTGTTTCAGACAGACGCAAAGCGTCGGACGAAAGTGAAATTACCTGTGTTATTACCAGGTATATCTCTACATCTTCCGGACCCAGTACCGTACAATGGGGCGAAAAGAAACGGTTTTCAGTGTTAAAAAAGAAAATGATTATTTTAAAAAGAAATTATACTTTCAAAAAGAAATATTAAAGTCGAAATAATATGGATTTATAGGTCTTGTGTCTAACTGTAAACTTATAGTTAGATTTGGGACCTCATTCGTTTATGACAAAAAATAAACGAAAATAAAAATAAAATAAAGCTTAGCGTTTCTATTCAACTCACAGGGAGGGAGCAATAGAAGAAGCAGTATTAATCTTATTAGTTTTTCTATTTATTGGTCTTTGGTGTGAGTAGAGACATGTGTAAATCTGTTTTAGATCTAGGAGAAAAAGGAAAACATTTGTCTGATTCAAACACGTTTTATTCAATACAAAAGCTAAAAATATTGGATGGATTTTATTATATTTCCCAAATAAAAATTTTAATACCTGTAATTACTTTATTGTAAGATTAAACTGATGAAATTGGTTTGTTTGTCAAAACATTAAGTCACTGACATCGTGTTTAAAAATATCTTTGAATCTACAAGTTGTACCTGTAGAACTAAGGAAGAGTTTTTTAAAAGCAATATAACATCTGTCCTTTAAAAAACAAATTGTAATTGCATACAGTCTAAGTGAATGCTTACGTTTTGAATATATATTAATCACAACATAATCTCCTGGGTTGAGAACAGTGTCAAGTGGTTCTTCGTTTCCGTCAAATTCTTGGTCTTCATCTAAGGCAACATTGGTGATTACTGTCAGTACACTTTTAAACTGAACTTTTGCTTAATGAAACGGGATTGTTAATTTGCTTACCATAGCCTTAAATTAAAACAATACAAATCAGAATGGGACTTACAAATAAAGTTACAAGTAAGCAAATTCGACACCACATCTGATACATGTTACAAAGTGAACAAAACATCAACCGGCATAATTTATCTGTTAGATTCGTTCACTACCAGCATAGAAGGCCAAATCTTTTAATGATATTCCCATTTGTCTTCCGACACGACAGTGCATAATGTTTGTGAAAGTTTCATTTCTATTCAAAAATGGTTCAAATGGCTCTGAGCACTATGGGACTTAACTTCTGAGGTCATCAATCCCCTAGAACTTAGAACTACTTAAACCTAACTAACCTAAGGACATCACACACATCCATGCCCGAGGCAGGATTCGAACCTGCGACCGTAGCGGTCGTGCGGTTCCAGCCTGTTGCGCCTAGAACCGCTCGGCTACTCCGGCCGGCCCATTTCAGCTCACCACACTGTCTCTATTCACCTCATCTTTCGGTACTTCCTCTCGACGCTGATGGTGAGTGCTACGACACAGTCATACGCAGAGGCCTGCGACCTACTCGCAACACTGCATCACTTCTGAAAAGCAACGCCTTTGGTTGAGCCCAGTGTTACCTGATACTTGGTCGTGAAACAGCGGTGGCTGTGACTGTAGCGTCGGCAGCGGCGGCAGAGGTGGTAGCTGTCTTTGCAACTGCATTGAAGGCTGTTTCTGGTGACAAGAGAGCTTAGCACCTTCGGCATGATTAGTGAGCATGTACCACCGAGGTTTCGTGACGACTGTCACTGTAGTCCAGAGTGGCTGGAGGCAAAAAGTGCGTTAAGTTACGTTAGACTCGGAGCCGGAATTGGTGACCAACACTTACACAACAAGATAAATCATCTGCTCGGACAGCGACTACTTTTTCCAGATTTACCATGATGTCTCGGATTACAGGAGCCAGCTGAAACACCCTGGAAACATTCCTTAAACACTATTGTGAGTACCTCGAGCAGGTTCCAGGTAAGGACTAAGCTCGGATACTAATACCTAGGACAAGTTCGAGGCCTGAAACCTCAGATGTTTGCCTCGCGTGATGACTGATAGGTTTAAGGACCGAAGATCACGCTTGCCCCTCCCCCCCTCCCCCCCCCCCCCCTTTGTCCGCTCGCCTCCTCCAAAGTTTAGGTCCATGCACCAAACAATACACTCGTAATACCCCCTCCTAGAGGTGCGGCAGTGGGACTACGAGACCAATATCACCATGGCGGTGGGGGGGGGGGGGGAGGGGGGGGGCGAGGGGAACCACACGTACGTTACCAACACATACAGGTATAGGAGGAATAGTGTGATAATTAATGACATGTATTGCATAGCTCCATCAGGCAGTATCTGTAAATATGAGTTGTAGGGGAGAATGTTGTATCTTGGAATACTTTTCAGACATCCCGCCTCTCGCCAGCCCTATAACAGGAGTTTAATATAGTTTCTTATTCCATTTTGAAATATAGCATACACTATATGTGTGCTACAGCCTTTTTCTGAAATTACGGAAGATTACTCTCGAAAAGTAAGGTTTTTCCAAATGTGAAGAACTGTTGCTAGCAACACCGACTCAAAGGAAGGCCTCGGCGCTTGTTCATGACGTCACGTCAGCTAGGCACGGCGAACGCCAGGTCTGTTGCAGGCATACTCATAATGGTGGTGTTTACCTCTCTGACACAGGAAAATGTGAAACTATTGGCGGTAGTTGACCAACACACATTGTTCTGAGAGATTTCTGCAATCCATTAATTGTGCAATTCATTACACTTCTTAACAAATGGGGTGAGGAGCACTGAATGTTAACGAAATATCTTGCGATTGTACACGTTGGGGGAGGGGGTGGGGGACAGAAGAAGAGGCAAAAGAGAGATACTTGTTTTATCAAATAAAATTTTTTTATCTTATAAAGTTTCTCCTTTCAGTTGCAAGAGGGGAATATTTATCTTTTCTAATGTGCATGTTTAGAAAAAGTTTAAGCTCAGCAGTATTTTCGATGTATGAAGCTATTTTGTTTCCTGTTTAGAATTCCTTTCGTTGAAAACGACTGTAATCTAATGACTGGCAACAGTTGGACATTTACACCTGTAAATTAGTTCACATTTCCAGTGACGATGTCAAACGAAAATAAATAAATAAAAGAAACAAGTTCATTGTAAGGGGGTTGGGGTAAGTTTCGATAGCAAAATGGATCAAGTAAATATAGTTTCTTGAATGTAAAATTTCCGAAGCTTGCAATGGGGCAAAGCATCTTCTCATATTGATCTACGTTTGTTTCGACAGGATTCATTAATACAGAACTATGATCTTCATTTGTAGCTTTACGATAGTAAGAAAATCTTTCATCTAAATAAAACTGCAGAATCCAAAACAATACCAAACAATTTGTCCAAAAATAAGAGATTTATAGTGATAAGCACGCCCAGGCGTTTCTGCCTGCAACAGACCTGCCGTTCGACGTGCCTAGCTGACGTGGCGTCACCAACAAGCGCCGAGGCCTTCCTTTGAGTCGGTGTCGTTGCTAGGCACATGGTCGAGTGCGTAAGATCAAATATTCTATTGAAAGTTATAAATGTTGCAGTCGTGAAAATATTCTCAGTAGTGTACTACACACCAATGTCAGCAAAGAAAATCAATTTAAGTAGAAGTATTATCAAAAATTAGTTTTGAGTTGAAAACAATTTGAAATAGAAGCTTATTGGCAACTAATGCAGATTTCCGTTTTCAAGACAGGGAAATTCGTTAAGACACTACATAAACTCAGTTCATTTGCAAATATCACGTGTGCCATAGTAGGGGACCTTCTCCCATTTCAAGATACACCATGGCATACGACTATTGAAGTATGCCTTAACTGTCCACATGTTCTATAACTAATTTAAAAATATACGGAATTTTACTCACTATAAAATTGAAATGAACAATATCTCTCAAACAGCTTTAACATATATTATTTAGCACTAATGGATGACCTGGTAATATATACATACGCTGCACAGAACAGAGCCTCACGTGTCACAACAACAAAAAAATAGAAAATGCTGGAAACTGTTTAAGGTGGTTTCTAGTGCGCATTCCTTCACATTACCCTAAAATCAGTCACTAGACAGAAACACCGAATAGAAAGGGTTGTTTGTTCCTAGATACACTTCGTCCAGGTACAACACTCTTCCCTACTTCTGCTAATAGGTACTGGGTGGTAATCAATGAAAGTACGTGCACTTAATTGAACTTGAAGTGTCCACATGAGCGAAGAGCTTTCATTGGTTTCCATAAAGCAACCAGGGACAGATGAATGATTTCCTATATCTGCAATCTATCATAGTCTTCCTTAAATACTTATTTCAATGGTGACCGCTTAGAAGTAGCACAGTAAACTTTCAACATGGCCATCTCTTGTAGTGTCATAAGAATTATGTTTTATAATGCACTAACTAATTATTCGGCCTGTGACAAGTTTGGAAACTGGGAGAATTCGCGCCGACTAATATTTTGCTTCACAAATTTCAATTTACGAAGAAAAGCCGAGATTAAACCCTTTGTTTTTATTGTATTTAGTCTGTCCCCTGCAAGTTAAAGTCATTAAATTTGTTGAACAAATCTGTCAACTACGCAATGTCTGCTTTAAATTCGATCAGATTTTCTTTTAAATCTGAATCTTCAGTGTCCAGAAGTTCTATAATTGATTCTAAAAGTGAGTAAAATCTTGATAAACACGCACCTTTCGACAACCAGCGTACTTCAGTATGTAAGAGTAATCGTTGGAAATCTTCATCATTTTCATCGCACATTAGTGCAAATAAACAGGTATTCAACGCATTGCTTCTTATTTTGTTAACTGCGTTAATGACAAATTGAAGCGATTGGTGCAGTTTATCACTCAAATGTTTCGCTACAAGCTGTTGTCGGTGGATGAGACAGTGAATTGCAGTTAGTCCTGGTATCGTTCTTTTAAGATGGCTTATAAACCCACGATATTGCCCGAACATGGCAGGAGCTCCATCTGGAGCCACCGAAATAATGTTTGTAAATGGAATCGATTTTTCCTTAAAAATCACTCAGGGCATTAAATACTGATACGCCTTTAGTGTCCGTTTCCAAAGCTTTCGCGAATAGCAGTTCTTCATGGATTTCTTCGTCCATAACAAATCGAACATATGCCAATAATAATGCTTCATTATCAGGTAAAGTCGACTCGTCCAGATAAATAGAGAAATGAATGGTTTGCAGATAATTACACAAGAAGCTTTCAATACCAGAGCTCATTTCATCAATACATCTTTGTACAGTGTTGCTACTTAAAGGAATTCTTTTGAGTACATTCAATGGAGGTTTGTGCAGGACAGTTTTTAAAATCTGTTCAATAACGGGTAAAATTAACTGTTCTCTGATGGTGTGCGGTTTTCCAGATTTCGCTGTAAGCAATGAGATATTGTAAGACACCCGCAAGGCATCATCGTTTCTTTGAGATGTTGAAGCGAACATACTGTCCACGGTGGGTCTCTTTTCATATTTTTCTTTCAATGTTTGAAAGTATTTCAAATCTTTACCTGTTTCATCAGGATGACACCTTCTTAGATGATCTTCGAGCTTCGATGGTTGTTGCATAAAAGACATATGGGCAATCGTTGCTCCGCCTTTGATGGAAGCAAACCAAATTTCAAATATTCAACAACGTATTGTCGACATTTCTTCGTAGATTCACCTATTTTTCGTATCAGTTGTAACTTGTAAAGAAAAAAATTATTTGTTTCAGTAATCATGAGGCGATTTTAACAGGATATGGCTATTTTAACAGAATAGAATAGAATTAACTAATGAAAAAACCAAAATGCCAGCGGAAAAACTGTTTTTAATTATTAAAAGCAATAAACTGTAAGACCTATTGTTTAAGCGCCGAAGCTTTAGCAGTCACGAGATTAAATAGCCGGTTTTTAATTAATGATTAAAGAAAATATATACCTAATTCACGAGAGCAATGCCTCGTTTCATAACCATACATCTTCTTTATTAGTGGACTGTATTATTATTTAGTTGTACTGCACTCAGTAAGAGCAACGCCTTATTGATTAGTACTGATTCTTATTGATAATACAGACAGGTACTTACTTTTTTCGGCACTGTCGAACATTGACGTCGATTCATTCACACTTTTATTCTGAAAATTCCGGAATGAAATGAGTAACGTTTTGTCTTTGGCATTCGTATTTACATTAGTGAAGCTTGAAAGCACAGGACAAGTTGTATTTCGTCCCTTTGCACATCTAAGCAAGCATTCCGGACGAGCGGGAGTGCGGACGGCACTTTGCAAGTCTCTACATGCGTTGTACTGAATATCGAATATGCTTGTTTTAACAAGCAGCAGTCGCAGACCTTCTTAAAAATTTTCGTTCCCCCCACTTAAAACTTGTGAACGCCATTTGTTTTTCACGCCAACGTGGACCCCCATCTGGTCTCCCGCAGACCACTTGGGGTCCACCTGGACCACTTTGGGAACCACGGGGCTAGAGTTATCTCAAATGCAGAAAGCTTATCAGCAGAGCTTAGCCATCTTCGCTCTATGTTTGCACAAAACGGGTACTCTGATAAACAGATCCGTAATGCATTTCAACCTGCACGCTCTTAACATCAAGAAAAGCCAAAAGAAATGGAGAACTCATTGAGAATCGTTTTTCTACTGTATGTTGGTGACATAATCTTTAAGATTGGCAGGCTGTTCAAGAAACATGAAATAAAATGTGTCTTCCCCCCTCCAGCGCAAGTGTAAACGATGCTGGTTTCTGTTAAAGACAATCTAGGTCTAAGGAGACCAGGGATACATAAAATCTCGTGCCTATGTGACAAATCATACTCTGGCCAGACGTGTTGCACTGTTAAGGAGATGTGCTGAACACAGACGTCACACAAGATTTTGTCAGCCAGAAAAGTCTGCTGTTGCTGAACACTGTCTTGACATGGGACATAGCATACAGAAAGACAAAGATCGTTTCGTCCGCTTCGACTTAACTGGGGCTCCATTGTTAAAGGAGCAATCGAAATACATATAACTAATGACCTCATTAACATAGACACGGGATTTCAGATCAGCAAGTCATAGGAACCAGCATTGGCGTCACTAAGGCATCATCGCCCGCAGACGAACAAATGTGAGTCAACACAGACAGGAAATCGGAGTCTGGACACTTGCCACGAACTACATTAAACTGGACACTGAACTGCAGTGCCTTATTGCAGGCCAACTGCGGTCAGTTTACCAGAAAGGCCATGTTAAGTACCTGCTTGACACAAAGGACAATTATCTCCAAGTCCTCAACTTTGTAAAGTCAAGAGCTATGGACCAGTATACTCATCAGGCTTCTGGTGACAGAAGTACAAAAATCGTCATCAAAGACTTTCCCTGTGAAGTTACAGAAACAGACATCAGGGATGAAGTTCCTGGACACTTAGTACACCAATACAACAAGAGGGACCCTGAGACCTGGAATTTCATCCCTATGTCCACCAATGTTGTCTCCCTTATTAGGAGAGAGGACGTCAAACGCATTTATCAAATCAGGTATCTCCTGAGCACCAAGGTATGTACTGAATCATATGAAGGCCGCAACGGCCCCTCCGTCTGTCGCAGGTGTCAACGTTTGTGACACACCAGCAATTACTGCTCACTGCCTTTTCGGTGTGTCAAGTGTGCTGGCTCCCATGCGTCAGAGGATTGCAAACTTCCAGCCTCAGAAAACCCCAGGTATGCCCACCATTTTGGGCACCTCTCATGATCCCCACCATTTGGCTTCCTGGAAGGCTATATACCAGAAGGCTGTGAATTCTTCACGTCCTCCAAGAAGGAAACCAAGGACGAATTGGCCACCCCCGCCATTGGTGGACCTCACCCATTTCCCCATCTTAAGGGGTAAACCCCACGACCATCCCACCATTGATGCTCAGGTGCCTGATGCATGTGCGACACAGGAGCCCCCTCCAACTCCATCCCCTACAACCACATTTGCTACTGAGTCTCCTGCTCATCTGTCTTCTGTGGTGAATGCCAACTCCCACCAAACTGAAACTGTCTGCAGCCTCCTCACGCCCACCTGTTAAAGTTCCACAGCTCTCCGTTGTGGCACCTTCTCCACCAGCCAACACGCCCAACCCTGCCGCCGCAGGGTCAAGCAGCCCACCTGAGATATTCCCCCAATGGTGGAAACAGATGCTTCTTTTTGGGATGATGTGAGAGAGATCCTCCAGGTCATCTCTCTGTTCATGCAGCCTCATATCAGGGCTGTCATTCGTGAAAGAGCTCAAAAGATCCGTCGGTCGGAGGATGGGCTTACCAAGGTCATCGCCCTTGTTGACGGGCTCAGCCACATTTTGTTATAATGGTGAATCGTCCACCACACAACCATCATCCCCCTCACGATCTAGTTGCCTGTGTTTTTAATGCTAATGGCATTAAAGGTATGAAGACTGAACTGAACACCTTCCTCTACGATCACCATGTGGACATTTTCCTTGTCTTAGAAACCCAAGAAACCCACCTGAAACCCACCGACGATTTTCGTCTCCACAACATGGTTTGCTATGGCACTGACCGACTCCATCGCCAAGGCGGAGGCGCGGCAGTGTTCCTACATAAGACACTCATCCGTAATTTCGAGGTTCTCCAACCACTAGAGCATGTAGAGACTACGGCGGTCACTGTTTCTGCCGGCTTTGATGCTGTTACTTTTGTTGCAGCGTATGTCCCAATAATTCATTCAAGCCCTTTCACTATGTACCGACGCCTATCACTTTCGATCACACACGATGTGTAATAGCATTTATCGTCATTAGTCTTCAATTAAAACTTCCCTAACTCTTATCTGAGCTCTAAGAAATTTCCTTAAAGTTGTTTAACAGTTTTTCCTGTGAATTTTCGTATTATACATTTATCTCATCTGAACTATTTCAGTACTTCTTCAGAAGAATTCTTGCTTATTAAGACATATCTCATAGAACACAACTTTTAATGTTCACAGTTTAACAACGGATACAATATTGAGTACAAATTTGGCATTTCATTTTATTAGCTAGACATTTCAGGAATATAAAGTAGGTCTCGACAATGTCTTCCAGGTTGGCTGCCGCCCGCTTGCCGTCAGTTGGAGTCCAATAGCACCAGTATACCCATTGCAGCGTCCTCATATTGGCAATGGGACACCTTCACTGGAGTCGATCGTAGAACTTGAAAAAAGTAATAAACACAGCAGTTTTAATACAAGTACAGTAATTCATTCAAAATTTATAACATAAAATTATGATATATTTACACTTGCCTGGCTTCGCTCAGCAGAACATAGCAATGTTTACTACATTTATCGTAAACACTACACAGTGTAGACTCGTACTAAGCTGAAGTGCAGACGATAAACAGTAGGAACAGAAAGAAAATAGAACCTTTGTTAGAGAAGAATGCTGAACATTATAGTGACAGATTGTAATACTAATGAAAATGATAAATCGAAACGTAAACATGAAAGTTTTTTTCGCAAAATTCGACAAAATAATGGATAAGTTGATAGGACACATCCTGAGGCATCAAGTAAAAGCTGAATTTGTAACGGAGGAGAGTGGGGGTGATGAAAATTATAGGAGACCAAAGCTTCAATACGGTCAGTAAGTTCAAATGAATGTAGATTCCAGCAGCTACAGTGAGATAAAGAGACAGGATAGACTAATGTGAAGAGGTTTATCAAACTATTTTGAGGACTGACGTCTACAACAGCACATCAAAACAACCTTTTTTCTGTGGAACTATGCACTTTTTAGCGCCACAAGAAATCTTATGAAAAGAGGATTATAGTAATGTAGCCCGTACTGCTGTTCACAACGAAGTTCTTCGCAAAGTTTGCCGGGAAATGTGTCAAATGTGTGGTCAAAATCCTCAAAGAGTGGCGGTTTCTCCTTGCAAATCCTGTTTCACCAAACCAAAGCAGGTTTAACTTCCACGTTGTAGCACATGTTTGCTACACCCTTAGCATATTTTTCATCTACTTATGCGGAAAGTTTCGCTGAAAAAAAATAGTATTTGCTGCATACTCGTCTTTGCACCAGCTTTCGAATACCGTTAGAGAATAAATCTTTCCATTAAAGAAAAACTGGTCAAGTATAAGTAGGACTCGCAGTTTGACGGTTCCGTAAAATCTTAGTTATGTTTATAGACATTAGTAATTATTATTATTTCTTGTGGCTCAGCGTCCTGGTGCAAATTTTTCTATTGGACGTCGGTTCTGCCACTTGCGTATCCCTAACCTATCCTAGTTATCCAACTGAGTAAAGCTTACCTAGAGTTTAACTTGGAATATGAATTACTGATTGTTTCTGGTGACTCCTAACATCGTTGAGAAGGCTAAAACGAAGACTGAAAACTCCATGGTCCGAGGAGATTCTATCCCCCGACCTCTTGGTTTCCGGGAACGCACTTCACCGCTAGACTACCAGGACCGCAATGAATAGAGATAATTCATCTATAGGTTTTCGTTTGTGAGTTTTGCCAGTATCAAAATGTGTGAAATATATGGCTGTATCTTCTGATTGCATTTACTTAGAAGCTTAAATTTTTTAGACCTCCAAGAGATCGTAGACCTTAGTACCTGCCATAAACTTCAACCTGATATCTCCAACCGTTCCTGAGAAAAACAGGTCTTACAACACAGAGAAGCAGACAAACGGACGAGAAATGGCAAAAAAAAATTTTTCATGTGATATAGTAACAGATTAACAATTCTCGAATTTTTTCCTTTATTTGTACAGTGAAACGCCGCTTCTTGTCGAATTTCATGATTCAAGGTGAACGGGAAGTACACGACAGGTTTTGATGAGTGAGTTTGCGACTATCGAAAAATATGACATAAATGTCCGTATCTTTTAATTACATTAACTTAAAAGCTGAAGGGAAGTTGGAACGCCCTATCCCGATAATGCTAAATTTAGTGACTTGGCTTCCCTGTATTTCCGGAATCACTGTAGCCATTGACATGAAACTTTTACAGGACATTAAAGTGTATGTTCTGAGTTTACTGAACTACAATAATTGCATTTCAGCCACTGCTTTTGGAAATACAATTTTCTTATTAGATAGTTAAAATTTTGTGTACTTTTTTTGTACGTTATCCTAAATAATTTTAATTATACATAACATTATGTTCTCCTTTTGGTTCAGTGACTCAGGATATGTATGTTATTACTCCCTGAAAATCTGAATACTCTACTGCTACTCGAAGTGGTTTCTGAGATTAGGGAAAAATGCAACAGAAAATGTAAATTTTCAGGAACGGCTTCTAAAGTTTCAAAAGACTGTAACTCGCTTACTATATGCTCAATTTTTTAATTTTTAGTCACTCAGAAGCGCCCTGCATCATAGTGATCTATTTCCAAGTTTTTTCTTCTTTTGTTCTTTCTGGACTCCTTAGTGGTCAACTATGCTGCATACTCTGCTTTATCAATGCGAACCTTGTCCATCCGTTCAAGTTGTCTGATGCATTTTGCTCCAGGATTTTTATGCTGTAGCACTTTCACCCGACCAAAGTTGCCATCATCAAAGCCAATAACAGCATCACTGACTCCCACTTTAGTGTCTTCATTCCAACAAAAACATTTTTTGGTAATCGAGTCCATATAAGATTATTCAAAGACTCATTAGTATTTTGAGTCTGACCATACAGACACTTCTTCAGTAATTCAGGATTTGCCAGGTCTCTGTAACAAGGTTTTGTGATATCCATTACTGCCGGCCGCGGTGGTCTAGCGGTTCTAGGCGCTCAGTCCGGAACCGCGCGACTGCTACGGTCGCAGGTTCGAATCCTGCCTCGGGCATGGATGTGTGTGATGTCCTTAGGTTAGTTAGGTTTAAGTAGTTCTAAGTTCTAGGGGACTGATGACCACAGATGTTAAGTCCCATAGTGCTCAGAGCCATTTGAACCATTTTTTATATCCATTACTGCTGCTGGGATGGAATGTTTATGGCTGTATGAACTGTTTGAGTACTGGGCATTGCAGTAATTGCACCTCATTAGTCCAGGAGGGAAAAGATGGTGTACTTGTTTTTCATCAGTTGACAGTCTGTGGAAGAAGGTAGCCCATACTGCCTGCTTCATTTTCAACAAATCCTCAGTATTATTTCTAATGGCCATCCCGTAATACTGCTATAGTTCATCAATAATTCTGTCTGTAAGCCAGCCTCTTATGGTTTTACCGTCATAAAGTTTCTTGTCTCGCAAACTTTGTTTCAATTTCCTCAACCTGGTGTCCGTCCTCTTCTGGACATGACCAATACAAACACGTAATTTAACCTTTATAACACAGCAATCCGCAGAATTCTGTTTAAAAAAATCCGTTTTTATTAGATCTTGAAGTAATGCATGTAGAAAATTTTAGCATTTTCAACCGGTGTAGATTATATTTAAAAAAATAAAATAAAATACTTCCCATGTGAGATTATAAGTGACATATATATCATTTTATTCGGAAAATTGCAAATTTTATAATGAGATAAAAACCCGAAAATGATAAAAAGTTCCGTTCTAACTCCCCTTAAATTTTTCACACCAAGAAGGGACCACAGACCTTAATATGTGACACAAAGTTCAACTTTATACCTCTCCTCGTTTCTGAAAAAAAGCTGTCTTAACAGTTGGACAGACAGACAGACAACAAATTGATGCCGTAAGGGTTCCTCTTTTACCGACTAAGGTACAGAAACCTAAAACTGTAAATATTACTTAGGCTTTCCAAAGAATATAGTGTTTCCATGATAGCCGTAATCGTTGCTACAGCAAGAGTAAGACTGAATTTTTCAGCTCGTCGAAGTTGGTAATTAAGAAGTGATACTCATTATTATTTAATCTTAAAACCGAGAATGTGCTCATGTACACGTATTGTTAATGAAACTACAATTCACGAAAAATTCACGTATAAGAATGAGAATAAGATGGACTACTCACAAATGGAAACGTATTTTGTTGCCCTTCATAGTTAATGCGACAAATTCGTTCGTCGCTGCCATTGTCCGTACAGTACACCAGTTCCTACAGTAGCGACAGAGAATCTCACTTTCGCAAGCTCGTTCATCTAGTAAAACGGGCAGCAGAATGTACGGGAGTCGACGGGAGCGGACGAAAATGGTGTCGCCTTGGGGCAGAGAGCAGCTTTGGAGAGCGGTGAGCCGCGGGCGGTCGCGGTCGCCGGCTGAGGCAACGGCCGCTGCCTCACAAAGGGCCACTTTACGCTGCTCGTTCTTGCAATAACAACACCAGCTCTTATCAACCTCACACTCTGCTCTGGCTCCTTGCTTCTCTGCTTATTATACGCCTCTATTTGTACAAGGAGTACACCAGTGTGTCGCTTCTCTCTGAAGGGTTCCACAGGTTCGTTCAAGAATATTACAAAGGTGACAGAATAATCACCACAACAACTAACAATATTCCAATTTTCATTATTATAACACGTTATGAAGAACCTGGATATCATCTGTATTTATTTTCACTTAGAAGATGTATCTCAACAAATGTTTTCGATAGAAGTTATAGCCGGTCATTTGTAATATGTAGAAGTATTGGACTTTTCGAAGTACTCTGACATTTTCTTCTTACATTTAATATTATTATTATTATTATTATTGCAATGTCTCCGCCAGACACGGTACCCAGCGGTAGCCTTTACGGGGCTCCACACTATGGGCAGTCTCGGCATGGCGCCACATATACAGGGTGTTTCAAAAATGACCGGTATATTTGAAACGGCAATAAAAACTAAACGAGCAGCGATAGAAATACACCGTTTGTTGCAATATGCTTGGGACAACAGTACATTTTCAGGCGGACAAACTTTCGAAATTACAGTAGTTACAATTTTCAACAACAGATGGCGCTGCAAGTGATGTGAAAGATATAGAAGACAACGCAGTCTGTGGGTGCGCCATTCTGTACGTCGTCTTTCTGCTGTAAGCGTGTGCTGTTCACAACGTGCAAGTGTGCTGTAGACAACATGGTTTATTCCTTAGAACAGAGGATTTTTCTGCTGTTGGAATTCCACCGCCTAGAACACAGTGTTGTTGCAACAAGACGAAGTTTTCAACGGAGGTTTAATGTAACCAAAGGACCGAAAAGCGATACAATAAAGGATCTGTTTGAAAAATTTCAACGGACTGGGAACGTGACGGATGAACGTGCTGGAAAGGTAGGGCGACCGCGTACGGCAACCACAGAGGGCAACGCGCAGCGAGTGCAGCAGGTGATCCAACAGCGGCCTCGGGTTTCCGTTCGCCGTGTTGCAGCTGCGGTCCAAATGACGCCAACGTCCACTTATCGTCTCATGCGCCAGAGTTTACACCTCTATCCATACAAAATTCAAACGCGGCAACCCCTCAGCGCCGCTACCATTGCTGCACGAGAGACATTCGCTAACGATATAGTGCACAGGATTGATGACGGCGATATGCATGTGGGCAGCATTTGGTTTACTGACGAAGCTTATTTTTACCTGGACGGCTTCGTCAATAAACAGAACTGGCGCATATGGGGAACCGAAAAGCCCCATGTTGCAGTCCCATCGTCCCTGCATCCTCAAAAGGTACTGGTCTGGGCCGCCATTTCTTCCAAAGGAATCATTGGCCCATTTTTCAGATCCGAAACGATCACTGCATCACGCTATCTGGACATTCTTCGTGAATTTGTGGCGGTACAAACTGCCTTAGACGACACTGTGAACACCTCGAGGTTTATGCAAGATGGTGCCCGGCCACATCGCACGGACGACGTCTTTAATTTCCTGAATGAATATTTCGATGATCGTGTGATTGCTTTGGGCTATCCGAAACATACAGGAGGCGGCGTGGATTGGCCTCCCTATTCGCCAGACATGAACCCCTGTGACTTCTTTCTGTGGGGACGCTTGAAAGACCAGGTGTACCGCCAGAATCCAGAAGCAATTGAACAGCTGAAGCAGTACATCTCATCTGCATGTGAAGCCATTCCGCCAGACACATTGTCAAAGGTTTCGGGTAATTTCATTCAGAGACTACGCCATATTATTGCTACGCATGGTGGATATGTGGAAAATATCGTACTATAGAGTTTCCCAGACCGCAGCGCCATCTGTTGTTGAAAATTGTAACTACTGTAATTTCGAAAGTTTGTCTGCCTGAAAATGTACTGTTGTCCCAAGCATATTGCAACAAACGGTGTATTTCTAACGCTGCTCGTTTAGTTTTTATTGCCGTTTCAAATATACCGGTCATTTTTGAAACACCCTGTACATATATGTATTGTGGTGAGTCAGCTCCTAGATGGCGGATACACCAGGAATTGTGCTACCCTCCCCATGCGGATGTACGTCTGTTGCTCTATGACTTTACACGTCGTTTTTGCGAGATATGTTTGGTTGGTTCTGAGAGTAATGGGGCCAAATGAGAAATAGAAATATTAAAAAAAGTAGGAAGATTTTTCTGTTTATCAAAAGTGACAAAAAGCAGATTTCAGAGTACTTCACAGCTGTTTCACAGAGGAAGACTGCACTGTAGTTCCTTCTCTAGATTGTCGCACAGACATCAATATGGGAGATATCGAAATAGATGACAGAGGGACAGAAAAACAATTAAAATCTCTCAAAAGAGGAAAGGCCACTGGACCAGATGGGATACTAGTTCGATTTTAAACAGAGTGCGAGAAGGAACTTGCCCCCCTTCTTGCAGCGGTGTACCGTAGGTCTCTAGAACAGCGTAGCAATCCAAAAGCTTGGAAAAGGGCACAGGTCATCCCCGTTTTCAAGAAGGGACATCGAACAGATGTACAAACTATAGACCTATATCTCTAACGTCGATCAGTTGTAGAATTTTGGAACACGTCTTATCTTCGATTATAATGACTTTTCTGGAGACTAGAAAGTCGGCCGGATTGGCCGAGCGGTTCTAGGCGCTACAGTCTGGAACCGCGCGACTGCTACGGTCGCAGGTTCGAATCCTGCCTCGGGCGTGGATGTGTGTGATGTCCATAGGTTGGTTAGGTTTAAGTAGTTCTAAGTTCTAAGGGACTGATGACCTCAGAAGTTAAGTCCCATAGTGCTCAGAACCATTCGAACCATTTTTGAGACTAGAAATCTACTCTGTAGGAAACAGCATGGATTTCGAAAAAGACGATCGTGTGAAACCCAGCTCGCCCTTTTTGTCCCTGATTTAGGTTTTCCGTGATTTCCCTAAATCGCTCCAGGCAAATGCCGGGATGGTTCCTTTCAAAGGGCACGGCCGACTTCCTTCCCCATCCTTCCCTAATCCGATGAGACCGATGACCTCGCTGTCTGGTCTCCTTCCCCAAACCAACCAACCAACCTTTTTGTCCACAAGGCTCAGAGGGCGATATACACGGGTTCCCAGGTAGATGTCGAGTTTCTTGACTTCCACAAGGCGTTGGATACAGTTCCCCACAGTCATTTAATGAACAAAGTAAGGGCATATGGACTATCAGACCAATTGTGTGATTGGATTGAAGAGTTCCTAGATAACAGAACGCAGCATGTCATTCTCAATGGAGAGGAGTCTTCCGAAGTAAGAGTGATTTCAGGTGTGCCACAGGGGAGTGTCGTAGGACCGTTGCTATTCACAATATATATAAATGATCTTGTGGATAACATCGGAAGTTCACTGAGGCTTTTTGCGGATGATGCTGTAGTCTATCGAGAGGTTGTAACAATGTATGAAACGTCCCCTTTTTGAACAATTATACACGACTGTGCTTAAACTGACACACAATATTTTGTTAGCGCAACGCAATCTGACTTTCAATAATCCCTACAAAAGAATGGGCCCTGACTAACATTAAACTATACCTTTCACAAATCACTTACCTCACAAAAATCTTCGCTACTCAAGCTACTGCAATACAGCGAGCGCCACTACTGCCAGCTAAATAAAAGATTCAAAGTACTGAAGGCACTAACTACTGATAGGCATAGTTAGCAAATGAAAGATTTTGATAGAGAACAAACAATGTATTTACCTCAATAGTCATAATATATATAGCAGTTCATGACAAATTTCAAAATTCCGCCATCTCTCTCCCCACATCCACCACTGCTGGCGGTTCACCTCCAACTGCGCAACGCTACGCGCTGTTCACAGCCAGCTGTCTAACACTACAATGGCAGACAACAATGCAAACTAGCCACAGACTGCACACAGCACAGCCAGTGATTTTCATACAGAGGTGGCGTTACCAATAAAAAAACCTAAACAGCCTACTTACAAATGGAAAATTGTACTGACATGCAGGAGGATCTGCAACGAATTGACGCATGGTGCAGGGAATGGCAATTGAATCTCAATGCAGACAAGTGTAATGTGCTGCGAATACATAGAAAGAAAGATCATTTACCATTTAGCTACAATATAGCAGGTCAGCAACTGGAAGCAGTTAATTCCATAAATTATCCGGGAGTACGCATTAGGAGTGATTTAAAATGGAATGGCTATATAAAATTAATCGTCGGTAAAGCAGATGCCATCCTGAGATTCATTGGAATAATCCTAAGGAAATGCAATCCGAAAACAAAGGAAGTAGGTTACAGTACACTTGTTCGCCTACTGCTTGAATACTGCTCACCGGTGTGGGATCTGTACTTGATAGGGTTGATAGAAGAGATAGAGAAGATCCAACGGAGAGCACCGCGCTTCGTTACAGGATCATTTAGTAATCGCGAAAGCGTAACGGAGATGATAGATGAACTGCAGTGGAAGACTCTGCAAGAGAGACGCTCAGTAGCTCGGTGCGGGCTTTTGTTGCAGTTTCGAGAACATACCTTCACCGAGGAGTCAAGCAGTATATTGCTCCCTCCTACGTATATCTCACGAAGAGACCATGAGGATAAAGTCAGAGAGATTAGAGCCCACACAGAGGCATACCGACAATCTTTCTTTCCACGAACAATGCGAGACTGGAATAGAAGGGAGAACTGATAGAGGTACTCAATATATCCTCCACCACGCGCTGTCAGCTAAGTGGCAAAATCCGTGCAATTCGTACATTTGTTTACTTATACTTACGTATAAGGCTAAACATGAATGAAACTGAGAAACTGCAGGGCTGGATTCCTGACTTTAAATGGGGGAACATGTGTCCGAAAATTCATCGTTGCCACGGTAGATGGTGCTGACGAATGACAGTTCCTCTGGCCATGTGCCGTATGTTCCTTGTGTGTTACAGGCTGTGTGACTGATGCAGCGAACTGTAAGCAGCAAAATGGTCCGATATTTATGTCGGGAACAAGCCGAGATGTGGTTTGTATACCACCAAAAAGATGGAAACGATCGAGAGGAAGCACGGCTATACGAAATACGCATCCTCATAGACACCAACCGCATCACACAACATTTCAAGACCTTTTTTGGGCGTTTTTGTGATCATGGGTTCTTTCAGACAGACGAATGTGCAGGGAGGTGGCGGACTGTGCGTGCACCAGGTTTGGAGGACCAGGTGCTGCAGGATATTGAGACAAACCCTAGTACAAGTCCTAGGCAAGCAGATTTCCAACATGAAAAAGGAAGGAAGATTAGGTTTAACGTCCCGTCGACGTCGAGGTCATTAGAGACGGAGCACAAGCTCAGACTGAGTCAAGGAGGGGGAAGAAAATCGGCCGTGCCGTTTCAAAGGAACCATCGAGGCATTTGCCTGGAGCGATTTAGGGAAATCACGGAAAATCTAAATATGGATGGCCGAACGCGGGTTTGAACCGTCGTCTTCCCGTATGCGAGTCTAGTGTGCACCAACATGGTTTAAGCCAAAGTACGATTATGTGTATCCCACATGACAACCGCTAGTATCCCTAGCAACTGCTGTCCCATGGAGGCCACTTCGAGCGTCTGTTGCGACGTGGGTGCGATGCAGCTCTGTAATATGTTCCAGGACGATTTATTGTCGGTGTACGCACACCATCCATTTCCGGACACATGTTCATAGGACCTTTCTTGCTCCATTTCGAGTCAGGAATCTGTCCATGCAGTTTATCGGCTTTATAAATTTTCACCCTGTATAAGGCGACTCCCAGCATTTGCTATGTCTTCGAGGAAAACTACGTGCGCACATAAATTCATTTCGAAAACTTAGGTACAAAACTTGGTGTAAAATTTAAATGTGATTTGTAAAATTTAAACATTTCTCTGATTTTATCAAAACTTGTGCGGGTGTCGTGATATATTGTATAATATTAAATCATCAATTCTGAAAAACACATGTGCTTTTAAGGAACGTGATATATTCCGTAACACTATAATTTCTAACCTGAACAAAATATGTCACTGTCCCCAGGTATATTTCGCTTTACAGTCATGTTCAGTTACCCAAAATCCAAACTTTGTAGATTAAATTCCATAAATACGTGAATTAAAACATAAAATTTAACACTGCAAAAACCAGCTCTGAAAACTGAAACAGTGGTTTCAACTCACTGCAAAAAATATGAAGCAGATTAACACAAGAAAAATTTGAGCAAAAAGCATATTATTTCACACAATAATAATCTCACAGTGCTTGCGTTTTGTCCTTGCTTCTTCTAACCATGCACTTGCAAATGATATAGCTGTCAATGAACATTATGAGGAAATGCTGACTGAAACACAGATTCCAAAACCTCTTCTTAAATTCCTACCCTCTCTTGTTTACTTCTCACACCTCTAGTAAATGATCGTTTATAAACTGGACTATCCTTAAGACCTGAATGGAAAATGAGAACTCTCCCTCAGCGTTAACACATTTGAGCAAAGCAAGTGACACATAGCAGCAAAAAAAGGTTTATACCCTTCAATATGTACTTGTATTCTACAATTATTCACAGTTAAACCTCACAAAGCATTTTCCACTAATTTTCCATATAATTTAGCCTTTCAGTTCATTATTATTGCTTGAAGCATGTCTGACTAATTCAGCTTTCATCCCAAAAAAATGTTTCAGTTCTAGGGCAATGTATAGAAATTCAACTTATTCCCACAAAGCAAACAACATCATTATCTAATAGAATTGCTTACAGGAGGAGAAAAGAAATGTATTACAAATTTTAATACACTGTATACTATGTTATCTGTACAAATGATGAATACTCTGTAATAAGCTGTAACCTGTCTGATAACTTTATTGTCATTGCAGCAGTTTATACTAAACCAATCTAGGGCTCAATAGACAATGATACTGTAACTCATTAAATAAAGAAACTGTACCTGTTAAGCAACCCAGGGAAATAAAACCCTGTTCTTTTACGAAGGCACGGTCGACCAGATATATGATGGTTGTAAAATTCATGTTTTGTAGTAGTGAAATTTCACATACAATTGTCCTGATTAAAGATGCCCTCTTTACCAAGTGAATAAAGCACAAAAGAATATAATTACGTGATATCACTGCCCCTCAGGTATGATTCGATACAGACACAGGTACCTGGCACAACGGATATTCTCTGGCATCTAAAATTTCTTACTGTTGTTCACTGATCAACATTCTCATCACTGAACTGTGCTCTATATCCAGTCAGCAACGTGTAAATTATGTCTGATAGTCGGGATATGTAGAATAATTGTGAATTCAACCATAATTTATAGCATTTGACTGCTACAATTTGGTAATATAACATACCCACACAACATTGTATTAAACCGACGAAGCAACTGCTGGCCTGGAATCCTTGAGACAAACTTACCTTCCATTTTGTGAAAAGAAATTATCAAAATAAAAGAAATCCTTGCTGTTAGTAGAATTTGTACGATAGCAGAAGTGATTATCATCAAACTAATGACTAACTTGAAAACACATGGAAATTTGTCTTATTATTTCTGCACAAGGGATTAGTGCAGAGCCTCATATTTGCCCACTGCCATTGTGAAGGAGAAGAATATTTCATTTTATTATATTAATGAATGAAACGCAAATAAATATATGAGACTGTCACTGGATTCGTAATTATTAAATCCCAAAGAATACAAATGTTTCACGTACAACAATAAGATTAATGCTACATGAAGCACATGGTGCTCTCGGCATTATCATACAAAGACTTGCCCCACGAGAAATACATGAATATTTACAAAGCGCAAGAAACTTCTTGGGGAATGAAATACCGATTTGCTAAACTAAATCGTGCATCAAATACAGGAAGTAAACAAACGGAAATCTCCCCAGATTAACCGTAACGACTAATACCATTCTGCTATTCATTCTGCTTTAGTAACCATCGAATATTACCTTTCCAATACGGCTTACCAAGTTATACATAAAGGAAAAAAAAACATCACCTTGTCTTCCTGAGTACATGTATGGAGAAACGTGATCCTGTAACAATGTGCAGTGCAATGTAAATGCTACACCGTCTGGAATGATGTCCACTATCCCATCCCAGTTGCTCTGGGCGTTCAGTACTGGAGGTGCCACGATGACACAGGTTGTTTTCCTGTTTAGTCTGATGCTTCTCCAAATCTTGACAGATCTGTCTCCAAATGCGATTTACGAGTAAATAACGTCTAGGTGATTGCTTGCCTCCGCATTGTGGCACAAAGGATGAATCCTGCTACCAAGACCCTCCCAGGAAATGCGTGACTCATCTCTGAAGAATAATTGATGCCAATACTCCGTACCTAGTGCACAAGCTGTCTGGCAAACTACAACCTGACCGGTTGATGTCTACATTTTGAACTGAGCACTTTCATTGACTTGCACAGACGATTGGGTTTTTCCGCAATCATCACCAGACCGTCTGCACTGACACCACTTGATCAGTAGTAGCAGCTTGGCAACCGGCTAGGGTTCACGTTGTCAGTCATCAGTCCTGGACTGCCTACCAGCCAACAGCACGACCCTTGAGCAGGGTAGTACAATGGCGATGTCCCTGACATAAGCATCACGTAGTAAAGCAAGTCTGACAATACCATTGCCGTACCCTTCTTACCACACGATACGACACACCTGGCATGTTCACAATATATTGCTGTGGCCTGCCAACAGTAGACAGATCAATGGCTTGGCTAAACTCAGAAGGAGACAGGTGTCTCAGTGCCATAATTCTGTTAAACAAAAAACAATCATTCTAATTCCTCTGTGCTCAGAGGAGTCAGAACTTAAGGCACATGTCATCATTCACAGAATCCTTAACATGTACTAAGAACGATGGTGATATGAGAAAGAAACTCACCACACCATTCGAGAGCTTCCTGCAGAATGATTTGATTGTGCATCGAAACAAAATAGGTTAATGATGCTATGTCACTGAAGTGGCGTTTGCGGGACGTATGCAAGATCCGAGGGTTATCGAAAGAACTGCCCATCCACTAGCACCTAGAAATCGGTGAATGGGTGCTTCTACACAGGGACATTTTTAAAGTGCCTAACAAAGGTGGCAGTAAAGGTGTTACCACATTGTGAATCTTAGAGGGACCCTTTGCTGTTTTATTCACAAGTGTGTCGATGTCCACCCTGCCACGTAAACGCCACAGAAGAAGAAGAAAAAGAGTGTACGAAGAAGCACACCTTTTTTTATCACGTTAAGATTTTGTCGAATGGTTTTGAACAGTCCCTAGTGGTTTCATGCTGTTACTAGAGCAGAAATTGCAATCACACTACACTCCAAAGGGATGCAATCACTTTCAATGCGGTTGCAGCCCCGCAATGTCCTTAACAAAGGGTTGAATCATCCAAGAGCTGACAGCAGTGTCAAAGATTGTCAGGAACATCATCCTGTTGCGCATCGCCCCGTCAGTTGTCGTTTCTGACTGCGAAATGTGTGAAAAAGAGCGCCTCAAGGGAAGAAATGGTTTTCTTCACGCCTTTCATGTCATCTCCTTACGCCTTTTGGTATCGATTCTGAGCAACGGTGTGTCCGAAATAGTTTCCTCGGTCACCCATAAGAAAAATGCGAGATACCGACGCTGGTCATCGCATTTCCGATCTCCGTCACAGAGGCGTCAAGAGGAGGAATGAAATGTGGGTAAGGTGTGGTGTACTGTTCTTCCCATAGTGTGATATGTCCACGGTGGTGTTGCACAGAATTGTGGTGAAATGTAGCCTCAATTTGACATTATTACCGCACATACACCACACACTAACTTATGATACACACGGAGACTACGGGTGACGTCACAGGGCACCACACTTTTGCACTATTACGGAGGAAGGTTTTAGGCAACATCCAGTCAAATTTCTAACTTCTTCTTCGCAATCGGAGAAAATGCTGGAGTTTCAAAAACGTGTCTGTTGAATTTGCTGTGGAGTTTACAATAAATTGAAATTCCTTCCCTATTGTTTATAACTAAGGAATACAATTCAGAAAGTGAGCCGGCCGAAGTGGCCGTGCGGTTCTAGGCGCTACAGTGTGGAACCGGGCGACCGCTACGGTCGCAGGTTCGAATCCTGCCTCGGGCATGGATGTGTGTGATGTCCTTAGGTTAGTTAGGTTTAATTAGTTCTAAGTTCTAGGCGACTGATGACCTCAGAAGTTAAGTCGCATAGTGCTCAGAGCCATTTGAACCATTTTTTCAGAAAGTGACACAGCGTGTCAAGGTGGTCATCCTTGGTGTATTTCAAGATGCTAAATCTGTTGTACTGCAGTTTTTTCTGGCGGGACAGGAATTTTTTAGGAATCTTGTGCAACGTAACAAGACTACATACGCCGACATTGTCTAATAAACAATGGAAAGTCCAATTTGGAATATTAACAATATTATTCAAATAACAGATCGCTACTCACCGTAAAGATGACACGATGACTTGCAGACACGTATGACGAATAGTCTGTTAGATATAAGCTTTCGACCAATGCTTTTTTCAGAAAAGAAAAATGTGCACATACAGGTGGTGGTAAGTTCCTATCGGACCAAACTGCTGACGTCATCGGTCCCTAAGCTTACACACTACTTAATCTAACTTAAACTAACTTACGCTAAGGACAACACACACACGCATGACAGAAGGAGGACTCGAATCTCTGACGGGGGCAGCCGCGCGAATCGTGGCAAGACGCCATATACCGCACGGGTACCCCGCACGGCGTACACATACGAGTACAAAGCGTTCTAGATACAAGGCCTACGCACAGCAGTCATGTTGGCACGTGACGTCACAAACTGTTGGCCATCTTATCTGTAGTCGGCAGTCCTGTTGGCGTGTGTGTTGTGTTGAATGTGTGTGCCACGTGAAAGTGATATATATTTCATAAAGTATTCGCCTACAGTTCTTCGAAGTATGGGATACAAGTGTTACATTCCCTTTTGCCAGGGAAATTATAAATCCCAAAAAGGCATGGAAGTGCACATGTTTTCGATTTCCCAAATGTGTGAAGTTGTGAAACCGCTGGATTGCAGCTATTCCCAGACAGGAATTTGTGTCTACACATCATTCAAGGGTAAGTAAATGACAAAAAAAATTATAGCGTGTTATTTTTTTCCATTCCACCACATTTGCCAATTGTTTTTAAAAGCAGTTATGTATCATGTACCAGTATAATTTGTTTCTTAATTCTGGACCATTGCTGCGAGGTTAATACGAAGCAACTATTGTCACACAGAATAGTTATATTAATTAGTGTGGCTCGAAAATGTTTAGTATTCCTTATCATTCCTACCAGAATATTAATTTTCCAGTACCTTTATTTGGAAGAGTTACAGAATTATTTTGTTCAGTTTTACATATACAGCTGTTCGGAAATAATTTCAATTTGAGTAAACTACCTTAGAAAATTGCTTTAATGAATTCAGTGTTCGACAGATTAAGCAGTATAGAAAGCAGAATTTCGATGTAAATGCATTGTGATTAAATTAACAGCACTCTGTGACACGAATTTCAGTCAAGGATATAGGAGAAACAATCTTTTCATGTTTAAGGTTCTAAAGTTCTGGAGAAACAGGGAAATAAAATATTTTCTCGGGTTTTTTGATTTATTAAACATTACATCAGGAGATGCTCCATTTCGTCGAATGATTTGAGTTTCGTGTGAGGTCAGCAAATTTTGAAGTGGAGAAGAAAATTTACGAAAATAACCAGGGAAACAAATTTTTAAATTCTGTAGGAGCTCCAGCTTCTTTATTTAAAACCGAAAACGTCTGCTCCTGAGGTAAAAGACAGAAATTAAAATTATAGTTTGCATTCGAGCCCAGAAACGCGTATTTAAGGCAAATCGTCAAAATAATTTTACATCTTGAAATATCATAGGGCAGTTTTGTTCAGTTACTTTATTCAGTTATGTAAATTTCCATACTTTCATTAAAAGGCCATGTAGAAGAGGAAAGCACGTGAATCCCTATGCGGACTCAGCTCTAAAACTCGTAAAGTTAGTATAGCTGCAAAGTGCTTAACAGGAGCGTTCCGATACAGCCCCGGCCATCAGTATGTGACGTCACAAGTGTGCGCGCAAGCCTGTAGTCTAGGTGGTGTTGACACACAGCCACACAAGCAAGCACACCTCACACACATAAGATTCCTATCTCTGGATGCTCCGTCGACATACTATACAAAAAATTAATGTGGTTGTATACTACTTGTAGTAATTATTCTTGGATGGTTTGCGTATTTAATATCAAAGTAATATTATGGAAATTGTTATGAAATTATTTCTTATCTATGTAGTTAGTGTACTTGAATCGGTGAGTTGAAAAGGGGTCATGTCCAGGAAAGCAGCCACAAAAATTGTTTAGCAAACTATGGGAACCAAGCAAACTGTAATGGAGTTTCTGTGTAACAACTGGCTCCAGTGTGAAGCAATGAGCAGCATTACAACATACTTTAGCTATCAAGTGTATTCAGTAATCTAGTTCTAATGTACTGTTCAAGCTGATCTTTCCCTGAAGAAAAGTGCAATTAACTTTTGAACATACTCTTCTGCCACGGGATAGGGGAAGTATGGCTCCTTTTGGCATTTCGAAGCCTTGGTGTGCGTGGGGAAACTAAAGTCAGTCACCGCTTGGCCATCGTTGTCTGTGAGCTTCAAATGGTTGCAGCAAAGAAAATCTGACACCAACTTTTCTGAGTCGTAAATATTAAATTGCCTCTGATAGAAGAATATAATAATAAATGGACCATACTGAAGCTCGCCCCTCGATCTGGTCATGAATGGCCATGTCTGATATCGTGTGAATGCTACGACTTGGATACATGCACATAGCCACAGTCATTTGATTTGCTTTGAATGATTTAATGAGGCGTCCGCAGTTCGTGGTCGTGCGGTAGCGTTCTCGCTTCCCACGCCCGGGTTCCCGGGTTCGATTCCCGGCGGGGTCAGGGATTTTCTCTGCCTCGTGATGACTGGGTGTTGTGTGCTGTCCTTAGGTTAGTTAGGTTTAAGTAGTTCTAAGTTCTAGGGGACGGATGACCAAAGATGTTAAGTCCCATAGTGCTCAGAGCCATTTGAACCATTTAATGAGGTGGCAATCGCTCTTTGGAAGCTATATAACATTTATCAACTGTAATAAGGCTATATCATGAATCATTCCTTTTAGTTTCGTAAACGGAGAGCAGCTTTCTTTCTTTCATCTGATCATGTTTGAAATAGACAATGCATACCGTTCTATAACGTAATTAGTGTATTTATAACTATTCAACTCTAAATTGCCCACAGAATCCTTCCATTTTTCATTATTCAATGAAAACCTTATTTGTGATGTATAGCTGCTTTAGTAAAATGAATACTCCTATTTGTTGCTGCTTCATGAACAATCTGTGTGAATATTTTAAACTGACTCAGTCATTCTAACAACACATAAAAGTTTTTAGATCGCATTTAGTTAGTCAAAACTTGGCACCTAAAGTGTGTGTTCAGTTGAATTAACTTCATGTAACATGTGCGCAGTGCTCTTGCAGGTCTCTGGCCCTGCGTTAGTACATTTAAGTTCTGAGTGTGTAGTGCGAGAGGACTCATTGTCCTCCCCTTGCTTCCACTCGGAATAATTAGACCGAAGACAACCTTTTGATATATAAACACTTTGTTCTGCATTACTGTACAGGCGCAATTCAGCAATATCTAACTAGTGCACAAGGTGTCCGCGAGCTTGGGCCCTTGGCTGGACGACACGTAACATCTGCTCACTGCAGTCTCGAGACTACCTGCTAGCCACCCAGCACTGCGTGCACAAAGTACCTGGAAAGTCTACTTCCGGACACACAGTTACAAAGTTTCCCAAAAGGGAGCAGGTTATACGGGACAGTCTGATCTACCCAGTTTTAAAACTGCCTCTAGATGGCTCTTACAGTGGCAAGTGAGTTATGGAACTCAACATACTATCTAAAATGTCATGAATATATGTCATGAGAGAGAGAGCACGCAACGGCCTTGAATTTAGGCTTTCTTCTATCTGAGTTAATACCGTAATTAGTCCTTCTAAAGTCAATACTGTATTGCCAATGACACGTTTGAGCTGTGACTTCATACATTTGACTCCTGCTTCCCACATTCCACCAAAGTGAGGGGTATGAGGTGGAGTAAATTCCAATTGACGCCCTCTGAGGTCGAAAAGCTCACCACACCTTCATTACAGAAAAAACGTTTAAGTGCATAGTGTGCACCTACAAATGTAGTACCATTATCACTATACATGTGAGAAGGTTTTCCTCTTCTCGCAATGAATCTCACGAGGGCAGCCAGAAATGAGCTGGTTACTATGTCACTAACTCTAGATGGATGCCTTGGGTGCCACACAAATGAAAAAGGCAATATAGGCCTTGGTAGTAACCTTACTCCGTCTTCCACCATGCTTCATAGTAACAGGGCCTGCATAATCCACTCCACAGTGCTGAAAAGAACGAGATTGGTTTACTCTAGATGCTGGTAGTTGACCCATGAGTTGAACTGCAGCCTGTGACTTGAACCTGAAGCACTTCAAACATTTCCCAAATACTCCTTCGAGTGTGCTGCACCCGTTATGAATCCAAACCCCCCTATGCAACATGCTCAGCTAACCTGTGACCCAGAATGCAACAGATTTTCATGTTCATAAATTATGAGAATTTTTGTCAGATAATGCTTATGTGGTATGATAACAGGATGCCGCTCATCATATGGTATGTCAGCATTCATTAACCTCCCTCCCACTCATAGAATACCTTCTGCGTCAAAAAACGGATGCAAATCTCGTAATTTGCTGTTATGTGGAATAGCAGAACTGGCCATTAACAAAGCGATCTCACTACCATACTCGCCATGTTGAACTATGCCAAAGGTCTTTATGATGGCGTTTTGGCACTCTTGTGGGGTGAGTAGACCAGTTATCCTGTATGCTTACCACAATCTTGTGTTGTTAGAGAACCTCAGTGCATAAGCCAAAACCCTGTAGGTTTTCTTGAGTGAGGGATATTTACACAACAATTCATCATCAAGTCTAATAACAGACACCAAAGATACTTGCACACACCTTCTTTCAGGCGCATCTTCTACCACAAGTGAAGGACAAGTGCTGTGGTCCATGTCATAGTTGGATAGCCATGAAGGGCGAGACCATCACTGCACAGGTGGCCTCAAATGTGCTGGATTGATGAGACGTGATACGTGACCAGCAGGATTGTCTTCTGATTTGACATATCTCCAGTTGGAAACTGAACTCAGTTCCTGAATTTCAGAGAGTCTGTTGGCAACAAAAGTTTTCCAGTGACTAGGACTACGTTGCAGCCAGCAGAGAACTATTTCGAAGTCCGTGTGTAAGGTATTGGCCACCTTATGAGTGAGTCGAGCAAGAAGCACATCACCACATAATTCCAGTCGTGGAAGAGATTGGAGTTTGACAGGAGCTACAGGAGATTTGGCTGCAGCCAATGAAAGTACAACATTGATGTTGGAAAGAACACATCTGCCCTCTATACACAAGTACCATATGCCAACTGTGAAGCATCAGGGAAATCATGAGTTTCGAGTTAACGTATTGAGGACAGGGAACGATCTTCCTTCCGATCGAAATATCATTTAGGGAAGGTAGGTGCATATAGAGGACATTTCATTAGGTTGGATCGTAGAACATCATTTCAATCAAGGGTTAGTTGCCACAAGCGCTGCAAGAATAGCTTGCATATTATGACTGCTGGGCCCAGAAGCCCTAGTGGTTCAGAAATAGATGCTATTGTAGACAGAACACCACGCGGGGTAATATCTGAGCACCAATGACTCCAGCTGCACGTGGAACTGTAACGTGTCAGAGCCTGGCTGTCATAATATTTCTAACGTTTTAATGGTTTTTTCACCAGTAAGACTACAAGGCAAATAGGTCTCTCTGTCCTGCAATGGAATTTTTTCCACAACCTTGAAATTATTGGAACACTATTTCCTCAGTGGAAACCCCCCAGAAGTAAGTAATTGAGTCAGCTGTGTTTGAAGTTCCTGAGCTTCAGCTTCTGTACCTGACAACTACATCTACATCTATATGGTTACTCTGCAATTCACACTTAAGTGCCTGGCAGAGGGTTCATCGAACCATTATCATACTGGTTCTCTACCATTCCACTCTTGAATGGCACTTGGGAAAACGAACACCTAAATCTTTCCGTTCGTGCCCTAATTTCTCTTATTTTGTTATGATGATCAATTCTCCCCATGTAAATGATGTCAACAAAATACTGACGCATTCGTAAGAGAAAGTTGGTGATTGAAATCTCGTAAATAGAGCTCACCGCAAAGAAAACCGCCTTTGTTTCAGTGACTGCCACCCCAACTCGCGTATCATATCAGTGTCCCTCTCACCCCTATTGTGCGATAACACGAAACGAGCTGCCCTTCTTTGCACTTTTTCGAAGTCCTCCGTCAATCCTACCTGTTAAGGATCCCATACCGCACAGAAATATTCCAGCAGAGGACGGACAAGTGTAATGTAGGCTGTCTCTTCAGTGGTTTGTCGCATCTTCTAAGTGCTCTGTCAACAAAGCGCAGTCTTTGTTTCGCCTTCCCCACAGTATTATCTATGTGGTCTTTCCAATTTAAGTTGCTCGTAATTGTAATTCCTAGGTATTTATTCGAATTGACAGCCCTTAGGTTTGTGCGATTTATCGTATACCCAAAATTTATCGGATTTGTTTTAGCACCCATGTGGGTGACCCCGCACTTTTCTTTGTTTAGTGCTAATTGCCACTTTTCGCACCATACAGAAATTGTCTCTAGATCAATTTGTAATTCGAATTAATCGTTTGATGATTTTACTAGACGATGAATTACAGCGTCATCTGCAAACAATCTAAGGAGGCTGCTCAGATTATCACCTAGATCATTTATATAAATGATCCACACAAAAGCTAGACAATTTGCTATGCAACTGGAGACCTATATTGATTTTCCAAGGCCAACTGTTGGAGACATCTAGTCGCAAGAAAAGCAGCAGGAGCGGTTCCATATGTGACTGTAGACAATACATGCTCTTCCATCGGTTCAGACACTGATTCCCGCCACAGAATTCTCTGGAAGTTCCTATCATCAGGATGGAGCGACACTTGGCGATACATTTTTGTTATGTCAGCTGACAGAGCCACATTAAAGGATCGAAATTTTATAATAATGGAAAATAAATCTGACTGGACGGTGGGACCAATCACCAAGATATCATTCAGAGAAACTCCATTAGAAGTGGCAGCAGAGGCGTCAAACACTACCCTCAACTTAGTAGTGAAGCTGCATTCCTTGAAAACAGCATGATGTGAAAGGTAAAACCTTGGACCAACAATATCCTGAGAATTTGAGACCTCGATATGTCCTAGTTCAATATATTCAAGCATGAATGCAGCATATTCCCTCCTCAAGTTTGGTTGCCTCTTAAATCTACTAATAAGATGCTCCAGCCCCCGAGAGGCCTGTTCTCGTGATTCAGCTAAGGGTTTATAGTCAGGATTCACTGGCAGTTGAACCACAATCTCCTGTTTTCGTCTCGAGCTCTGTGGCGCTGAAAGTGAGCCTCACCAATTTCATCCTGCTAACTCATTGTTTGGTAGAAAGTTCCTCTAGCTCCCAAAACCTTGGCAATTTGGCGTCTAAGCTGTCACCTCTACCAAAGCACGATGTCACTGTAGGAAGAGACATGTTGCAGGAAGCTGAAGGAATCCTACCAGACAAAATCCAGCTGAATTTAGTTTCAATCAATGATGGATTATTTGCTTTCTCCAGCCTTTGCCTACAAACAACATCGAAGAAAACTTCAGCACCAAGAATTAAATCTACTGTGGCATGCTTGTTAAACTCAGGATCAGCAAGTGGTAGCTCAAGTGGGACATTCCAACTTCTTATGTCTATATATAGCATGCTGGTAGGTCACTGGTGACATCTTAGCCGGCCGAAGTGGCCGTGCGGTTAAAGGCGCTGCAGTCTGGAACCGCAAGACCGCTACGGCCGCAGGTTCGAATCCTGCCTCGGGCATGGATGTTTGTGATGTCCTTAGGTTAGTTAGGTTTAACTAGTTCTAAGTTCTAGGGGACTGATGACCTCAGCAGTTGAGTCCCATAGTGCTCAGAGCCATTTGAACCATTTGGTGACATCTTCAACAACAGCACAAGTGGTTTTGATATGAAACTCGCTTAGCCTAGACGACAGTGACACTGTGATGAGGACTGTGCTTTGTGTCGAAGAAGGAGATTTGTATGCCGGGAGTGCCAAAGATGGCGGACTTTGTGAAATCATAATGGCAGACATTTTACAGTTCGTGCAGAAATTAATTAAAATTTAAATTTATGGTAAGATCTTATGGGACCAAACTGCTTAGGTCAACGGTCCCTAAGCTTACACACTACTTAATCTAACTTAAACTAACTTACACTATGGACAATACACACACCCAGGGAGGACTCAAACCTCCGATGGGGGGAGTAGAAATTAATAATAGCCAGAGGAATCATGATACCTATAAAAAGAAGCATGTACATTACCATTATTTGTACAACGATTCTGATGGTGTAATCAGATTTTCAATATCTTTATTAGTTTAATGTTTAGTATCTGACTGTAAATTATACAAGTAACATCCAGCAACGAATTTCCAAAATCTAAACAGTTTATCCGATTTTGTCGATCGATGTGTCTTTAAAAAGCTATTTGTGTAAACCTAAATTGGTATGAATTACAGGCATGTAACTTGAATAGTAGATGAGTTATTGGAGGTCAAAGTAGCCGATTACTATTAATCGCATCAGGCCATAAGTACTCCACAGTTACACGAAAAAACGGTAGCGGCATGCTTATAAATATATTTACTCATCTATGTCTTTGTTTACATCCGATATATACTATTGATGAAGAAATTGGCCATATATTGACTGTGTTTTAGAAAGCAAAGAGACATTAGGCCTGCTTTTGTTCCTATTCCTTTGATATATGTTTATTTGATTTGTTTACGTATTTAATAATGTGTGTTAGAGAGTGTTTATGGTCCAGCCATAGGAATATTTATTTAATTTCAAGTTATTTAAATGTAAATCCAGTATTTTGTATGTGTTTCAATATGTTTGTGAGTGTGCGTTGGCTTGAAGAAATGGCCGGACTGCTCTAGCCAATCACAGCGCTCGTTAATGGGGACACTGTATCGAAGTGGGGGAGGAGTATCGGGTAGCAGACAGGACACGGAGAGTACTGAACAGGACGGCGCGGCGAACGGTCACACAGGACTCGAGAGTGCTGGACGGGAAGCAGCGACGGGCGCTCGCGGGAAATACTGGGCGAGTGTTGAGCAGTTTGAGCGTAGTTGCGGGATAGAGAGATAATTCGTAGTGCCGAGTTGTGCACTTGTGAGAATTCCAGGGCTTCTGCAGTGAAGACGTAATATGCGTTTAGAAGTGATTATCTCGCTAGCTATGTTGTTGTTCATAACTAATTAGGTAGAGATATTTCGTAGTGTCGACTTGTGCACTTGTGAGAATTCCGTGACTTCTGCAGTGAAGACGTAATATGCGTTTAGAAGTGAATATCTCGTGAACTATGTTGTTGTTCATAACTAATTACGTGAAGTAGGAATCTATTGTTTCCCTATTAATCAACTTACATTTTATTTAATTGCTGGACCAGCAACACCAATAAGTGTTTTGCAGTAATAAACGGCATTCTTAAAAGTACTTCTACTATCGAGCTCATCATTTAAAGTCGTTAAAATAGTACCTGCAGGTTTTATTTAACTGAAATCTTTCTTTTATAAATTTCTGTGTTACATTCAAAGCCGCGCGGGATTAGCCGAGCGGTCTAGGACGCTGTAGTCATGGACTGTGCGGCTGGTCCCGGCGGAGGTTCGAGTCCTCCCTCAGGCATGGGTGTGTGTGTTTGTCATTAGGATAATTTAGGTTCAGTAGTGTGTAAGCTTAGGGACTGATGACCTTAGCGGTTAAGTACCATACGTTTTCACACACATTTGAACATTTTTGTTACATTTAAATTCAGTATTGCCGAGTGATAGGAACCTTCGACCATTCGGTTGGTTGGTTGGTTTGGGGAAGGAGACCAGACAGCGAGGTCATCGGTCTCATCGGATTAGGGAAGTATGGGGAAGGAAGTCGGCCGTGCCCTTTGAAAGGAACCATCCCGGCATTTGCCTGGAGCGATTTAGGGAAATCACGGAAAACCTAAATCAGGATGGCCGGACGCGGGATTGAACCGTCGTCCTCCCGAATGCGAGTCCAGTGTCTAACCACTGCGCCACCTCGCTCGGTTTCGACCATTCGATTCATGTGTGTATTCATATTGTATACTGTAGACTTGTAAAGCAGCAACTACGTATCCCAGCCCCCAGACAACGAAACCAGCCGAAACATTTAATATTTGAACTCTGAGGGTACGTAGCTGAGGGCCACCACATTTCATTTTTTATTTTTGAAAGCCCGCACAACAAAGTATTACAATTAGTGTTACATCTCCCCTTCGTAGCCTGATGTGCCAAAGAGTGGCCTCCAGATTCACCATTCTGTCTATCCCTTGAATCAACTGACTTGTGGAGTAGTATATTGTGCCTTCCTTTACGAGTCTTACAAGGAGAAACCTTGTATTTGCTCTAGAAGTGATCAGGGCACACGCACAAAAAAACAAAACTTGTTTCTTATTACAAATGCCCGTCGCTCTTCGATGTTTAGTGCTTGAAATCCCTTGCATTTGCTGATAGCATGAGGTTCATTACAAAACTGACGTGCCCCCACAGCATCAGCAATAGCCAGATGATCCTTCCCCACATACTTAGTTTGATTTGAGTTACTGGCATTTAGTTCCGGATCCCTTGAGGTGATGTCCCTGAATCTAATCAACTAAAGACCCTGACATTTTGTTTCCAAAAATTCAATGTGGTAAACATGGACCCAGACTTTTTACCTCCTACTCATGTCGATCTGTGGGTCACAAAACAGCCAAATTTGCTTCAGAAAGAATCATTCATGAAGTGGGACGTCATGTTTAAGAGCTTCTAAGTCCTTCAAATGGCTACAAACGTGATTAATTAATTGCTACAATCGGTTGCCGTGCCATGGCCGACTGTAGGCAGAGCTAACAAAGTCTTTTCATGTCTGGCCACAATTATTTTTGGATTATCACACCTCTGCTTGGTAAGTCCCCAAGCAATTGATAGATTTCCTGATGTTATAGGTATATGTCGCAAAACGTTCCTTGCTTCACCTCGCAAAGAGGAGTTTAGGAAATAAAATTTCTGTAGGTCATCAATTTAATTATTGTTCATAATGAGACGTAAAAAGGCATCTCTGTAGGACGACCACTTAAGGTAGTCCGCTTCGAAATCTGGCAAATTAATGGCAGGTATTTTTAAAGTACTGCCACTTCTTGTCGGATTCGATTCCACAGGCTGTACCTTAGCGTGCCTCTTGATTAGACCCTTGATAGTCGATTCAGACAAGTTCTATGAATCCTCAGATTCGTCCCTGTCCTTGCTGTGATCCGCTGATTCGTCTTCAGTTTCCAATCGACCTTGAGACAACTCAATGTCAGTATGAACCCGCGTCAGTCTGCTTAATTTTGCCTCTAGTATTTCAACGCGAGCACTATTTGCATTCTGCGAACAGGTCCCTATGCGTGCTAGAGCGGCCTCTGCAACCCTTCTCTGAGTAGTTTTGTTCTCTACAGGAACCCGTTTCGGGAATGGGCAGATTATAACAGGAAGCCAACAGCTGCCCTTAGCAGGCTGCAGCAGCAGTACAGGACAGTACGAACTGGAACAGCAGCGGCAACACGGGCGCTGGCAGCTGGCGTCTCAGGGGCTACAGTCTCCGATTGCGCGAAGTTTCGGCTGGAGCAGGAGGTGACGTCACAGATGATGATGATGGCACCGTCCGTGTCTGTACTTCCCGCGTGTAGAGCTCGAAATACATTAAACGTTGGCGAAAAATGTCTCCGATCACTGGTGCTAAGGCTGTCGTTATCTACTCGGTAGAAATCAGCATGGGTTTCGAAATAGACGATCGTGTGAAACCCAGCTTGCACTATTCATCCACGAGACTCAGAGGGCCATAGACACCGTGTTTGATACAGTTCCCCGCAGTCGTTTAATGAACAAAGTAAGAGCATATGGACTATCAGACCAACTGTGTGATTGGATTGAAGAGTTCCTAGCTAACAGAACGCAGCATGTCATTCCCAATGGAGAGAAGTCTTCCGAAGTAAAAGTGATTTCAGGTGTGCCGGAGGGGAGTGTCGTAGGACCGTTGCTATTCACAATATATATAAATGACATTGTGGATACCATCGGAAGTTCACTGAGGCTTTTTGCGGATGATGCTGTAGTATATCGAGAGGTTGTAACAATGGAAAATTGTACTGAAATGCAGGAGGATCTGCAACGAATTGACGCATGGTGTAGAGAATGGCAATTGAATCTCAATGTAGACAAGTGTAATGTGCTGCGAATACACAGAAAGAAAGATCCTTTATCATTTAGCTACAAAATAGCAGGTCAGCAACTGGAAGCAGTTAATTCCATAAATTATCTGGGAGTAGGCATTAGGAGTGATTTAAAATGGAATGACCATATAAAATTAATCGTCGGTAAAGCAGATGCCATCCTGAGATTCATTGGATGAATCCTAAGGAAATGCAGTCCGAAAACAAAGGAAGTAGGTTACAGTACGCTTGTTCGCCCACTGCTTGAATACTGCTCACCGGTGTGGGATCCGTAACGGATGGCGTTGATAGAAGAGATAGAGAAGATCCAACGGAGAGCACCGCGCTTCGTTACAGGATCATTTAGTAATCGCGAAAGCGTTACGGAGATGATAGGTAGACTCCAGTGGAAGACTCTGCAAGAGAGACGATCAGTAGCTCGGTACGGGCTTTTGTTGAAATTTCGAGAACATACCTTCACCGAGGAGTCAAGCGGTATATTGCTCCCTCCTACGTATATCTCGCGAAGAGACCATGAGCATAAAATCAGAGAGATTAGAGCCCACACAAAGTCATACCAACAATCTTTCTTTCCACGAACAATACGAGACTGGAATAGAAGGGAGAACCGTACTGCTGTGTACGGACGCAGGAGGAGCTGGCCACTGTTCGCGAACAGCTGAACGTGTTGATGGCCGCGGTCAGCCGTCTTCAGGCTGCTGCCTCGGAGTGTAGCGGTAGTGGGGAGTCTGGTGCGTCGCAAGGTACACCCCAGGTGTTACATGCTTCACCCACTGTCCCTGCTGTCGAGACATCTTCGCGGGTACCGGACGCGGTTGGGCCACCCTCTCCCCAAGGGAAGTGGCGGGTTCAGCAGCGTTCGCGGCGGACGAGGCGGAGGGTAAATGTGGAGGCTGGCCGTGTGGCATCGCCCGCTCTGCCTGTGAGTGGACATGTGGCTGCTCCTTCAGCAAGGTCCGAGCAGGCACACGGGGGTAGGGGTTTATTAGTTATTGGGAGCTCCAACGTTAGGCGGGTGATGGAGCCCCTTAGGGAAATAGCGGAAAGGTCGGGGAAGAAGGCCAGTGTTCACTCTGTCTGCTTGCCGGGTGGTCTCATCCGAGATGTGGAGGAGGCCCTACAGGCGGCGATAGAGAGCACTGGGTGCACCCGACTGCAAATTGTTGCTCATGTCGGCACCAATGACTCCTGCCGTCTGGGTTCAGAGGTCATCCTCAGTTCGTACAGGCGGTTGGCGGAATTGATGAAGGCGGAAAGCCTCGCTCGCGGGGTGGAATCAGAGCTAACTATTTGTAGTATCGTTCCCAGAACCGATCGCGGTCCTCTGGTTTGGAGCCGAGTGGAAGGCTTAAACCAGAGGCTCACACGATTCTGCGGAGATCTGGGGTGCAAATTTCTCGACCTCCGCTATCGGGTGGAGAAATGTAGGGTCCCCCTGAATAGGTCAGGCGTGCACTACACGCCGGAAGCGGCTAGAAGGGTAGCGGAGTACGTGTGGAGTGCACATGGGGGTTTTTTAGGTTAGAGAATTCCCTCCCTAGGCCCGACAAGACGTCTCCTGAGACGCGGCAAGGTAGGAGTAGGCAAAATGCAACAGGGAATAACAATATTAATGTGCTAATAGTAAACTGCAGGAGCGTCTATAGAAAGGTCCCAGAACTGCTCTCATTAATAGACGGGACAGAAAGTTGGCTGAAACCAGATGTAAACAGTAATGAAATCCTAAACTCAGATTGGAATGTATACCGCAGAGACAGGCTGGACAGTGAAGGGGAAGGCGTGTTTATAGCGATAAGAAGTGCAATAGTATCGAAGGAAATTGACGGAGATCCGAAATGTGAAATGATTTTGGTGAAGGTCACGGTTAAAGCAGGCTCAGACATGGTAATTGGATGTCTCTATAGGCCCCCTGGCTCAGCAGCTGTTGTGGCTGAGCACCTGAAGGATAATTTGGAAAATATTTCGAGTAGATTTCCCCACCATGTTATAGTTCTGGGTGGAGATTTTAATTTGCCGGATATAGACTGGGAGGCTCAAACGTTCATAATAGGTGGCAGGGACAAAGAATCCAGTGAAATTTTTTAAAGTGCGTTATCTGAAAACTACCTTGAGCAGTTAAACAGAGAACCGACTCGTGGCGATAACATATTAGACCTTCTGGTGACAAACAGACCCGAACTATTTGAAATAGTTAACGCAGAACAGGGAATCAGCGATCATAAAGCGGTTACGGCATCGACGATTTCAGCCGTAAATAGAAATATTAAAAAAGGTAGGAAGATTTTTCTGTTTAGCAAAAGTGACAAAAAGCAGATTACAGAGTATCTGACGGCTCAACACAAAAGTTTTGTCTCAAGTATAGATAGTGTGGAGGATCAGTGGACAAAATTCAAAACCATCGTACAATATGCGTTAGATGAGAATGTGCCAAGCAAGATCATAAGAGATGGAAAAGAGCCACCGTGGTACAACAACCGAGTTAGAAAACTGCTGCGGAAGCAAAGGGAACTTCACAGCAAACATAAACATAGCCTAAGCCTTGCAGACAAACAAAAATTACGCGAAGCGAAATGTAGTGTGAGGAGGTTTAAATGGCTCTGAGCACTATGGGACTTAACAGCCGTGGTCATCAGTCCCCTAGAACTTAGAACTACTTAAACCTAACTAACCTAAGGACATCACACACATCCATGCCCGAGGCAGGATTCGAACCTGCGACCGTAGCAGTCGCGCGGTTCCGGACTGCGCGCCTAGAACCACGAGACCACCGCGGCCGGCTAGTGTGAGGAGGGCTATGCGAGAGGCGTTCAATGACTTCGAAAGTAAAGTTCTATGTACTGACTTGGCAGAAAATCCTAAGAATTTTTGGTCTTATGTCAAAGCGGTAGGTGGATCAAAACTAAATGTCCAGACACTCTGTGACCAAAATGGTACTGAAACAGAGGATGACAGACTAAAGGCCGAAATACTAAATGTCTTTTTCCAAAGCTGTTTCACAGAGGAAGAGTGCACTGTAGTTCCTTCTCTAGATTGTCGCACAGATGACAAAATGGTAGATATCGAAATAGACGACAGAGGGACAGAGAAACAATTAAAATCGCTCAAAAGAGGAAAGGCCGCTGGACCTGATGGGATACCAGTTCGATTTTACACAGAGTACGCGAAGGAACTTGCCCCCCTTCTTGCAGCGGTGTACCGTAGCTCTCTAGAAGAGCGTAGCGTTCCAAAGGATTGGAAAAGGGCACAGGTCATCCCCGTTTTCAAGAAGGGACGTCGAACAGATGTGCAGAACTATAGACCTATATCTCTAACGTCGATCAGTTGTAGAATTTTGGAACACGTATTATGTTCGAGTATAATGAATTTTCTGGAGACTAGAAATCTACTCTGTAGGAATCAGCATGGGTTTCGAAAAAGACGGTCGTGCGAAACCCAGCTCGCGCTATTCGTCCACGAGGCTCAGAGGGCCATTGACACGGGTTCACAGGTAGATGCTGTGTTTCTTGACTTGCGCAAGGCGTTCGATACAGTTCCCCACAGTCGTTTAATGAACAAAGTAAGAGCATATGGACTATCAGACCAATTGTGTGATTGGATTGAAGAGTTCCTAGATAACAGAACGCAGCATGTCATTCTCAATGGAGAGGAGTCTTCCGAAGTAAGAGTGATTTCAGGTGTGCCGCAGGGTAGTGTCATAGGACCGTTGCTATTCACAATATACATAATTGACCTTGTGGATGACATCGGAAGTTCACTGAGGCTTTTTGCAGATGATGCTGTGGTGTATCGAGAGGTTGTACCAATGGAAAATTGTACTGAAATGCAGGAAGATCTGCAGCGAATTGACGCATGGTGCAGGGAATGGCAATTGAATCTCAATGTAGACAAGTGTAATGTGCTGCGAATACATAGAAAGATAGATCCCTTATCATTTAGCTACAAAATAGCAGGTCAGCAACTGGAAGCAGTTAATTCCATAAATTATCTGGGAGTACGCATTATGAGTGATTTAAAATGGAATGATCATATAAAGTTGATCGTCGGTAAAGCAGATGCCAGACTGAGATTCATTGGAAGAATCCTAAGAAAATGCAATCCGAAAACAAAGGAAGTAGGTTACAGTACGCTTGTTCGCCCACTGCTTGAATACTGCTCAGCAGTGTGGGATCCGTACCAGATAGGGTTGATAGAAGAGATAGAGATGATCCAACGGAGAGCAGCGCGCTTCGTTACAGGATCATTTAGTAATCGCGAAAGCGTTACGGAGATGATAGATAAACTCCAGTGGAAGACTCTGCGGGAGAGACGCTCAGTAGCTCGGTACGGGCTTTTGTTAAAGTTTCGAGAACATACCTTCACCGATGAGTCAAGCAGTATATTGCTCCCTCCTACGTATATCTCACGAAGAGACCATGAGGATAAAATCAGAGAGATTAGAGCCCACACAGAAGCATACCGACAATCCTTCTTTCCACGAAATATACGAGACTGGAATAGAAGGGAGAACCGATAGAGGTACTCAAGGTACCCTCCGCCACACACCGTCAGGTGGCTTGCGGAGTATGGATGTAGATGTAGATGTAGAGGTACTCAAGGTACCCTCCGCCACACACCGTCAGGTGGCTTGCGGAGTACAGATGTAGATGAAGTTCCGAACAGGTCTTTGAATGCTCGGTAGCGCATACCGACGAAACCGTAATGTGTGCAACTCACACGTGGTTATCTTCTCGCGTTTTCTCATACGTTCACAAATACCGAAAAAAAAGAACGTAAGTGTTCCATGTGCTGACTGTATCCGGCCCGGAGAACCAAAAGATGTACGCAGTTCACTTGCAGGTCTCTGGTCCTGCGTTAGTACATTTAAGTTTTAAGCGTGTAGTGCGAGAAGACTCACTGTTCTCCCCTTGTTTCCACTCACAATAGTTAGACCGAAGAGGACCTTTTTGATATATAAACACTCTATTCCGTATTGCTTTACAGGTGCTGGTCAGCACACGACTATTTAGTTACAAATTATCCTCCTGTGTGAATAACACGCAACGGAAACACCCATCTGACTATCAGTGATTTATAGAACTCTGACTGCACACTACGCATTGGCAATACCACATTTACTTTTTGTCTTTGATTTAACGGCTTTTATATAAATTCGGGATATTATGACAACATACAATTTAATGAAAAAGGCCACCGATCTCTTTCTTTTCACTATTTGATTTATTCCTAAACACACAAATTCTACAACCTACAACAATATAACATGAGAAATTCCGCCCAGTGGGCATGGCTTTACATTAGTGAATCTTGATACTATGGTCTCGTAATCTATTTACCGCAACAGTGCACTTCCTGGATAGGATGGTGGATCTTTTATTATACCTCACACTTCGACTCTCACAATCATCCTCACGAAACTTTCCTCCAGATCGAGCGATACAGAAGGAACAAGCATAACCCACAAATCTTTCGAAACTACCTTGCTACTCCCATGCAAAACACACATACCCAAATTACATGACATACACAACACAACAATATGAAATATTACACAAAGAACGGTTACAACTTCATCACTTTCCGCTTTCCCACTTCAATCAATATTTATCCCAGTTTCACACGACACTGCCCCACTTTGTAATTCTACTTTCCTACTGTGAACTCTGGAGATAAACGCACGTCTTCCTGTGCAATGCAAGCCAAGTGGCGTTGCTGGAAAGACGGCCGACTCACCTTGATTCTCTCCCAGAGTTTAAATTTAGCGTCACACGGAATGATATTTCTTAAATACTTCAACTTATGATACACACGCTATTTCTTAAATATTTCAGCTTATCGTACACACGCTAGTTATTCAGCTTAAATTAAGCACACGGAGGTATCTCAGCTTATAACTACACGTGGGGTCATTGAGACCGTTGGTTTACTACAATCCCCTTAAAATTACCTGCCTCACAATTAATTCTCCCCACAAAAGTTCCTGAGGAAGAGAAATTATTAATTCTAGCTACTCTTAAATATTCCACATCCATACCATGCCTCCACTCTTTCATTACGGAGCACAACAAAAAACAGGTCTTTACAGCAGAAGGTCCAGCGGCAGAGTGCCGAAACATGGCCGTATTCCGGTTCTCTCGCACCTCTGTCGAAGTGGGAGAAGCACCTTGCTACCTTATTGGTCAGCCACATTTCAGACGCTCAAAGCTCTGGTAACTTCCATCTCTTTGGTCTCACCAAAGGTAGCCAAAGGATCGACTCAAAGATGATCATATATTCCGATTCACTATCTGTGGTTAGCAGACGACCATACATTCATTCATTTCACCGATCTCACCAAACTGGATGTAGGGATTTATTTTGAGGGAGTGCACATGTGATCAATTAAATAAATAAATTGTCATTCTTTCCCACACTGGTATCCGACTTCGCTGTATTAATTGAAATTGAGTTACTTTACAAAAAAAATGTGTTGTTCTGACAAAAATATCGAAGTATTTCGTACCTATTTTCAATGTCGGGCGGTACTGTACCCTTTCAAGCGTAATCAGTTTGTATCATAACATGGTTATCCCTAAAAACATTCAGCATCACATTACCCGATGAGGCTGGGTGTTCGCCTTTTTCAGTGGTGGTAAATCGACACGTTGTCACTGCATCCTCTACCCCTTTGTCTACGTCTACGCCACATACACCTACTACTCGTGGCTTGCCGGCTAAATAAGTCATCTGGATTGGTCTGACACAGCTCCAGTGCTGCCTTTGAATAGTTGTGGTTAGCCGTGGAACCCAGCGGGCGGCGACATCTATCATGTTGAAAATGCCGTGCAAGTTGCTGAAAACTGAACCAATACTGATTTTCACCTTTATCACTATCGCCTCGATTTCGATACGCTTGTCTTAGGCATCCGATTCCCCTGCGTTTCCTGCCTTTTCACCGCGAGGTAGTCCGCCACTTGGTTCTTCGTCATTCAGACGTTTTTGACCACATTGGAGGCGTCTTTGTCACTTAAATACTATGTCACATGATGATGAATCGTTGCCGTACGCTTACACTTAATCAACACCGATTTTTTCAGCGTTGTTAAAATGAATCAATACACTATACTCCACCTTATCTATGGACTGTGCTAGTTCTTTTGGATCCTCTAACGGCGTGGTACGGTACTGTGGTGCAAGGATTGAAATGCGTAACAGAATTCCGATATATATCTGCAAACAAACAAGTAACTAATTAGGTAAATTTAGTTTTTAGAGATTTCAATTAAAATGTGACTACCCCTCGTATTTGACATTACCTTAGACGATCACTAAGATGAGGTGTCTAGGAAGCCTATGTACTCGGTTCGCTAGACAAACATTCAAACAGGTCGTATTAATTTTACTACAAAAAGAAGATTACAATACTTAACTTTTGCAATTGCACAGATGTGTCGCAAGCAAAGACGACATACAAAACAAGCAATCTTCTTCAGTATAGACAATCCTAAGTCTGTGCCACATAGAGGATACAAGCGAGGTGAATAGAGTTGATGCTGCTATACAAGTGCCTAAGCCTGAAGCTGCTATTCAATTGGGCGATCGCCAGTAGGTCGCGGCGTTTTTGTCCCCGCCACATAAGGACCGCTGCTGTCGTGTTGTCGTCCTGGTGAGGGGTCGATCAGAGTGCGACTGGCTGACGTCCTCTCACAGCCATCTCTTCTCTTTCGTTCCCGACGGGCGTGCCAGCGCTTCACTTTACGCCGTAACATTCCTCCTCCCCCCTCGCCCCCCCCCCCCCCAACCGTCGTCGTATATGGTGCACGACAATGGGAGGAGAGGCAGGAGCGTGGAGGCTCCGATGGACCGGAAGCAATGGCTGCAGGAGACGTCAGACATCCGGTCGTGCCCCGCCATCCGGCCTTCGCTCTGGTGGAAATGTTCCCCCGAAAACGCCCAGAAGGGTACGCGTCCACCTCCTGAGGCCCTTACGAAGATGTAGACGGTGTCGGCTGCTCAGGCGCGAGCAGGTCCAGCTCCATTGGAAGGACGAGAGGAGGCGGAGGAGGCGAAGGCTCCGTCTCCATGTGGACACCCTCTGGTGGCTGATGTGGCTGCACTGTCCTCAGGAGCCGTGAATCTGGTGGAAGAGATACAGAAGGATCACCGTGCACATGACAGTGGCGAATTTGATTGTGATGTCAGCGCTTCAATCCATCTGTTACCTCTAAACACCCTGAAAAACAAAATGTCGTGCGGCGCGAAACGATACTTCCGGCCTTCCTTCGGCGCCGGATGCTGAGGAGGGTGGAGCAGGTGGAGCAGTGTCCGATGGCGGCAGCCGTGAGGCAGTTCCGCCGGCGATGGTCCATCTTGTGGATGCGATCGATAGGAGGCGAGAAACAGTTGCAATGCTTGATCCCTGATCTGTGCAATGCGAAGTTTGGTCATCTGCTGCTTCAAGATTCTGACAAAACGTTCCGCTTCGCCGTTTGACTGTGGATGGAACGGTGCATTACTTAGAAGCTATATGCCATTGCGTTCACAGAATGTTTCAAATCCATTTGACGTGAACTGACGTCCGTTGTCCGATACTATGACTTCAGGCAAACCTTCGAGGCAAAAAATAGAGGACAACGCCTGAACTCCGCTACGTGACGTTGTCGAGTACATTGGTACAGCAAAAGAGAACTTTCTATATAAGAGTCTACCACAATCAACCAACGAGTGTTCCGAAAAGGTCCCGTAAAGTATTTTTGCACAAGTTGCCATGATGATTGCGACTTAAGCGAAGCAGAGAATTTTTGTGGCGGAGCGGACTGATTTTACACACATGCGTAACGCTGTGACGTCATATGTTCTATTTTGGTGTCCATACCCTGCCAAGTACAGTATCGACGCGCAAACTGTTTCGTACGCACAGTCCCCCAGTATCCTTGGTGAAGTAACTGCAACACGTCTTTTTGCAAAGCTTCGTGGATCAACACACGTGACTGTCCACTGTCATTTTGAACAAAATCACATCTTGCTGTATAGCTTGGCTGCGCACTACAGAGTTCATGCTGTGCAAGAAGCGAGGCCAAGATGTGTGAATGTATTTTAGCAAATGTTCAAATCTGCAAAAAATGTTCAGATGTGTGTGAAATCTTATGGGACTTAACTGGTAAGGTCATCAGTCCCTAAGCTTACACACTACTTAACCCAAATTATCCTAAGGACAAACACACACACCCATGTCCGAGGGAGGACTCGAACCTCCGCCGGGACCAGCCGCACTTCAAATCTGCATCAGGTTCCGTGGCCTTTGCAATTTTTCTATAGTTCAGAGAAAGTGACTGAAGCAATTTAGAACTGTGAGCATCAATATGACAACTAGATGCAGCAGAAGCGTCAAAGTCTGTATCAGGGCCAATCGGAAGACGTGAAAGTGCGTCCGCATTACCGCGTTGAGCTATACAAAATCTCGTACTGATACTGAGATAACAACAGAACTCATCGTTGCAACTTTTGGGCAGTTCGTACAGGAACCGGCTTCATCGGATGAAACAAGGACTGCAATGGCTTGTGATCCGTTATTAAGTAGAATTTTCTGACATTACTAATAGTGGCGGAATTTGGTGACACCACACACAATAGCCAATGCCTCTTTCTCTGTTTGCGAATAGTTACACTGATCTTTGTTTGACAACACTTTTGAGGCGAAAGCAATAGGCCTGTCTTTATCAGCAAATCTGTGCGAAAGCACTGCGCCGATTCCGTAAGAGGAAGTGTCAACTTGCAACACAGCTGGTTTCTCAGGATCAAAGTGAATCAAGCATCGATGACTGAGCAATGCATCTTTACGTTTTTGAAAAACTTCTTGGCACTCATCTGTCCAAACAAAGGGAACGTTCTTGCGACGCTAGCGATGCGATGGAGCTGCGATTTGTGCAGCATTCGGTATGAACTGAATATGATAGTTCATTTTTCCTAAGACTGACTGCAATTCTGTGACGTTGCGAGGAACTGGTATGTCAAGTGTGCTTAATAAATGTGACTGAAGAGGATATGCACCTTGACTGTTTATGACATGACCAAGATTCTGCAAATTGGGTTTAAAAAAATTACACTTGTCCAGTCTACACTTTAGTCTTGTATCAGATAACACACAAAACAAAGCACGCAATTTTTCAGTGTATTCTTCATGTGTACGACCTGCTACGACAATATCGTTCAAAGAGTTTGAACAGTTTGGTACTTGAGAAGTCAGATGTTCCAAATACCGCTGGAAAATGGTGGGTGCGGAAGCACTGCCAAAAAGCAAACGCAAATATTTAAACAAGCTCGAATGAGTGTTCACAACACACACAGTTTGAGATTCTTCATCTAGAGGTATTTGAAGATATGTGTCACACAATTCAATGTTTGAAAGCAGTGACCAGCGCCTGATCTACCCATGAGATCCCATGGGAGTGGCAGTGGATAAATATCAGTCACAGTTTGTGGGTTGACTGTAGACTTAAAGTTAACACAAAGGCGAATTCCACCTGAAGGTTTGGGGAACGAAACCAGTGGACTTGCTCACTGACTAGCTTGTATGGGTGCAAGAGCTCCGCTATCATGCAATTCTGTAAGTTCAGCAGCCACTTTGTCCCGTAAGGCAATGGGAACAGTTCTGGCCCGGAAAAATTTCGGCTGAGCATTGTCTTTCATAGTAATATGTGCAACAAAATTATTAACCTTCACTAAACTTTCCGAAAAGAGTTCAAGGAATTCTTTCAGCGAATCAAAGCCAAATATGTTCTCACAATCGCATAAATGTAGGACAGTGAAAGTCACAGTTTGCGTATGCGAACGATACATAGCAGGCAAAGTACATTTTCTGAGAACGGGAATGTCTTGTCCATTATAAACCGTCAGGTGCGTGCTAATTTTCGACAGGTGTGGGGAGCCTACCAGTTCATATGTGATACGATTCAGCAATGTAACAGAGGCACCTGTGTCCAACTGAAGTTTCACACGTTTTCCACTAGTATGCAAATGAACAAAAAGTTTGTTGGACTGGCGTAGCACTGAAGAAACTGCTTGCTTTCCAGTTTTGTTAATGCTTGCAGCAGGCTTTGAATACACTGAATGGATGACATGGGCTTTGTGACTAGATTTTTGTGAGTGGGTTGAATTCTTATATTTGTTCCGTTGCAGACATACGGATTGTACGTGACCTTTCTTGCCACAAGCGTAACACTGTTTTTGTCTGGACGAGCAATCTTGGCGTTTGTGCCGTGAATAGCACGGAGGACATGACTTAATTCTGTTCACCTGTTTAGAGAGCTTTCTACATGGCGTTGTGCACGCATGCTGTTGCTGTCTACTGGGGTGGTCGTAAGCGAGGGTACGACTGAACCCGACTAATTGGTGGCTGCTCATATTTATCGGCCGCTATGGCACCTGAATCATACTGATCTAGTATTTTCACAGTGTGTTGAAATGTTGGATCTGACTGTTTCAAAATCTGTACTCTAAGTGTAGTGTCGGCAGACTTGCCAACACTACGCACACTAATTGAAAGAGGCGGCCAAGATGCACGCGCTAACTCACGAAGGATGGAGTGAGGTCTGAAACAGGATACGTAATGAATGCTATAAAGAAAAGTACGTAGCTTCTGGACTACTTAACTTTAATCCATCCTTTGTATACATCGTTCTTGATGAGACATCTGGAGATTGTGGCGATACAAGTGAGACTCTTTAGATACAAGCTATCTAAGGCTAATGGCGCCTTGCTAGGTCGTAGCCATTAACTTAGCTGAAGGCTATTCTAACTGTCTCTCGGCAAATGAGAGAAAGACTTCGTCAGTGTAGTCGCTAGCAAAGTCGTCGTACAACTGGGGCTAGTGCTAGTCAGTCTCTCGAGACCTGCCGTGTGGTGGCGCTCGATCTGCGATCCTGACAGTGGCGACACGCGGGTCCGACATGTACTAATGGACCGCGGCCGATTTAAGCTACCACCTAGCAAGTGTGGTGTCTGGCGGTGACACCACACTAAGTTTACCATCAGTTACATTGTACACTACCCCATTCTCGTCGCAAAATATGTGGTGTCTAGGAAGCCTACGTACTTGGTTCGCTAAACAAACATTCAAACAAGTCGTATTAATGAGTTTTATTACAAAAAGAAAACTACAATACTTAACTTTTGCAGTTACACAGATTTGTCACAAGTAAAGGGCGACATACAATATAAGCAGTCTTCTTCGGTACAGACAATCCTAAGTCTGCGCTACTTAGAGAGTACAAGCGAGGTGACTAGAGTTGACACTGTTATACAAGTGCCTAATCTTGAAGCTTCTATTCACCTCTGCCGCCACCAGTCGGTCCTCTCCACTCAGGGGCTGCTGCTGTCATCTCACAGCCATCTCTTCTCTTTCGGCCTGACTGATGTGCCAGCACTTCACTTTATGCCATAACATTAGAAATTATAAATGTGTTCAAAATCTCTTAATTTTTAGTTGCAAATTAAAAAACTTATTTCAAGTGTATTAGTTTTTACTAAAACATTACATGCTGAAGAGCGGTTTTACCTGTTGTCACCTCATCCCATTTATGAAAAACTAAAAGAACGATATGGTCGTGTGTCAGTTGACTCTTGAATGTTGTGGTTTTGCACTGATCATTTGTCGGTGTAATTTGCAGCGCAGTTTGAAACAGATCTATCTCTTCTGATGTCTATGCAAGTGTAGATAACAATACTGCCGTAATTAATTAACGTCACAATACATTTCTTGTCCTGGTTATATTTCGTAACATTTTCAAAACACATTTTTCTTTGTGTAAGATGGTGGGTCTGTTTGGATTTTTGGGAGCCTTTACTTGACATTTCGCTAACGGCCTTGTCGCAATGGTAATACCGGTTCCCGTCAGATCACAGAAGTGCTGTCGGTCTTTGCTAGCACTTGGTTGGGTGACCTTCCAGTTTGACGAGCACTGTTGACAAGCAGGTTGCAGTCAGCCCTTGTGAGGCAGAATGAGGAGCTACTTGACTGAGACGTAGCAGCTTCGGTCACGAAAGTTGACAAATGGCCGGGAGAGCGGTGTGCTGACCACTCGTCTCTCCATATCCATATCCAAGACACCTGTAGGCTGAAGATGACACAGCAGTCGGTCAACAGCGTTAGGGTCTTTCGAGATCTGTTCGCACGGAATTTTTATGTTAGTTTAGAGCTAGTTTATTTCCTATTTCATGTCACTTTTACATTATTGTATTCTCAAAATCTGTTACAGTTTATTGTTTCTAAAACTAACTGATTATTGAAACTTATGAAAACCCAATCATAGTTAGATGTAAACTATTCTACATAAATGGTATTTCTGTGAGACGATATCGATATGAACGTTAATCTGTGACTGGAAGAGTTGTAATATCTTTGTACTACATGCCTGTTACTTGATGTATTCGCCTCGGCCAGCCTCTGTGGCCGAGCGGTTCTAGGCGCTTCAGTCCGGAACCGCGCTGCTGCTACGGTAGCAGGTTCGAATCCTGCCTCGGGCATGGATGTGTGCGATGTACTTAGGTTAGTTAGGTTTAAGTAGTTCTAAGTTTAGGGGACTGATGACCTCAGATTTTGTTCCATAGTGCTTAGAGCCATTTCAACCATTTATTCGCCTCGTAAGAGAGGTTTAGAGCAGTTCTCTCTTGTGTCTTGAGTGGACAGGCGAGAGGAAGTGTGATTCTATATACCTCCATTGCACTGACGCCAGAACACGTTTATGAAACTATGACGTACAAGAATAAGTATTGTCAGAACAATTACGTCACCATCTCAAAGATTAACTGTTATTAATTAACGCAAACGTTTTAGCGAAATCGATTGTGTATCACACAGGGCGCCGGGTCACGATCGGCCAGCAGTCTCTGACTCAGCAATTGCACAAGTTCGGCAATATTATATTCGCAGTCGGGACAACTCCTAATGTTAGTGAGGAAGGTATTACGGAAACGCCTGTCATTCAAACCCTACAAACTGGAACTACTGCAAGCTTTAACGCAAAGTGAAAAAGAAAAACTAGCTGAGTTTTGTGTAGAAATGTTTAACAAAATTCGGACTGAAGATGATTTTCTTAATAAAACTGTGTTTACTGACGAATCCACCTCCCATTCCTGCTGTAGAGAGAATCAGAATAAGGTTCGGACATAAGGTAAGCAGAAACCACGTCACGTAATCGAACATGTACGGGTCTCGCCTAAGGTAAATGCTGATTCACTGTAAGCTGTGACGAGATTTACGGTCCCTTTTGTTGCCGAGTCAGCTGTAACAGGAACATCGTACCAGAACATGCTTGAACATTATCTAATGCCTCATACAACAGAATATGGGCACAGAATTTATTTTCCAGCAAGATGGTGCGCCACCACATTATCATTATGAAGTTGTCGCCTATCTCCGTGGGAATGTGCCGATTCGGATTGGTCGTGGTGGATCAATATCCTGGCCACCACGATCGCCTGATTTAACCCCAATGGAATTCTATGTGCGGGGTTACATTAGAGACAGTGTGTTTATTCCTCCGCTTCTGAAAACGTCGACGAGCTGCGACAGCGGATAACACAAGCAGCTGCCACCACACAGCAAGACTTAGTTCATAGGATTCGCCAGGAAACAGATTAGAGACGGTACATTTGTCTTATTACAAAATATATTCACTTTCAACATTTCTAAATAAAACTTTAAGATATACTGCCTTCAGTGCTGTATCGAACATTTCCTTTTTCACAATTAAGAGTTACTTTTGTATAATTAATTTATTAACATCGTGTATTATGGCATTATTTTACATGATCCATAAAGCTCCCTTTTCGCTGAGAATGTACTGTGTTTGTAACCACGAAAAAGATTATGTATAGACAGAGGCAAGCGGTGTGATTCAGTGCCTCATCTGATGACATTAGCATCATAGTTATTCAAACACCAGTGTTAGCAAAATCTGACAGCTATTCAGAACTTATTCAGATGCATGCAGTTCCGAAATAAACACACGTAAGTCAAAACTTACGTATCTGGTCCCACGACAGATTACACCACAGCAGCAGCTTATGGACAGAACCACGTCACTAAATAAAAGTGCTAGGCGCTGAATTCACAAACAGCATATATAACGCCTCAGGCATAAATTCGAGAGCAGGTTGTAATAAATGAGACAGAGGGGACAGCCAGCTGTCCCAATACATGGCGGGGCAGCCGCCAGGGGCTTTTGAATGTGACATATGAGGCGTCTGCCACCCGAGACACAGGGAGGGACCCCAGCTGCTAGAGCCTGAAACCGAAGCCGGCCCGTGTCTGCCACAGCAGACATAAATAAATGTTGTGTAAGGTTAGGTGATCGTAAAGCTTCAACAGGAGATCCCTGTGATAAGATGTTGCGTTGAAAATCACAGCAACAGTAACTCTGGATATATACACACTCTTCTAGATGAGCTAGTAGTTGACTGTCCAAGATACGGGCGTAAAAAAATGTGAACCCCAAAGTGTTCCTCATGCAATCAAGTTAAAGGAGTCTCTGGGGAATACAAAATGTTGGTAATGTACTAAACGTTAAAAAATGAGGAAGGCAGGTGGTTCGCAGTCTCGTATATAGAAATGAAAACTTACCAAGATGTAGGATGAAGTACTTGGGAACGTATTGGAGTATCTCGGCGCAGACATCCATGAAATTTGAAGACTTTCGTGAACAGCATGAAGCATACTCATGGGAGACTACGGGGTCATCTACACTGAATGATGTCTGATCAAGAGCGCTGTGACGCTGTGAGGTCACATTTTTCCGACGCACATACAACGCCAATTTCTCACTGTAAAATCGATTTATGCCAATATCACTGGACAACGTGGAGCAAACGAGAGGTCAACAGTCACATTACGTCCACAAGAAGAACGTAATTTGGAGCCAAGCTGCGAAAAATTGGGAGTAACTTAGGAAAACCAAACGCGTAGCGAAGAAATCTTTAGTCGGTAAATGCTATGCACAAACAGAAGGAAAATGATAGCAAAGGAATGTAGATAATAATGGCAACGAGGTGTTTATCGAAACGTGATGGTGGGGAAAGCTGAAGGTGCAAAGGAAACACCCAGAAAATGGCATTAATTAAACACATAACTACAACTACATCTACATTTATACTCCGCAAGCCACCCAACGGTGTGTGGCGGAGGGCACTTTACGTGCCACTGTCATTACCTCCTTTTTCTGTTCCAGTCGCGTATGGTTCGCGGGAAGAATGCATGGGGGCTTAATTATATATGAATGCAAATACTTTTAATTTTTTGCTTTAGTAGCTGTCTGTCCGATTACGAAGTCTCGTAAACGGTTGGTCCTGACTAGTATTATTACGCTATCTGACTGCATAGAACAATAACAAAGAATGAAATGGAAATTTTCATTAACACAATTAATTAATTAAGTCCCCAGCAACTATAAAACCTACGAAATCAAAGCACAAGTATAACTGTTCTGTGTGTGGAAGTATGACTCAACGTACGCATCTGGCACGGTTCTTCTTCAACAACACAAGAAATTTTAAATATCATTTATACTGAATTAATTAAAGGAAATAAAAATACCATAATTACTCAAGAAAACCAGAATTACACTCTAATCCCAGAACACAAGCCAGATGCTTTGTTGACTGAACCTGTAATGAAGCATTATTTACGACATTAAATAATGAAGAATAAATCAAGTTTCGTTACCTTCATATATTGACCAAAATCACTCTAATCATTACAATATATCTCCACACCGACTCGCTATTACCACATCTCAACAAGAACTTTTCAGTATCACATCTCAGCAAGCACTCTCTACTAGCACATCTCAACAAACACTCTCTGCTACGAGTTCTTAACAAGCACTGACTACCACGAGCTCTCCCCAAGCACTGCCCACTACGACATCTCAATAATCACTGCCAGTGGAGGCGGCGGAACAATACTCTCTAGCGCGATCTCTGGCGCTGTGGCTCAGTGTAGCCACCTTTCATATGCCCTTCCTCCACAGGCTAGAATTTGATGGTATTTTTGCCAGCATTGGTGGTGAAAATACCACCAAATTCGTCAAAAAAATACAGACAAAAATAAAAGATAATATTAATACGTAAATATCACATACTAGATAAAATTTTGGCTTTGCACTGACTTTTCAATAACCTAATATATAAAATACAGTAAGCAATACAAATTCTTTCATACATGTGACTTTACATAACAGTTTACACAAGTATTATGTGGTTAAACAGTTCAATCAATAGCGTCAAAAAAAATGGCTCTGAGCACTATGGGACTCAACTGCCGAGGTCATTAGTCCCCTAGAACTTAGAACTAGTTAAACCTAACTAACCTAAGGACATCACAAACATCCATGCCCGAGGCAGGATTCGAACCTGCGACCGTAGCGGTCTTGCGGTTCCAGACTGCAGCGCCTTTAACCGCACGGCCACTTCGGCCGGCCAATAGCGTCAGCAATGACGAATATGTGCAGGTAAGAGTCTCATAATTTTTCACAAACAGTAATACACAAAAAATCAGTTTATACAAATATTCACATAAACGCTTTCCATAGCTCAAGAATAAGCAGTTGACAGTTCCAGCAGTAGCACCCAGCAATGGTCAACAGGTGCAAAAACCAACAAGTGACATTTTTTCAGTAGAAACAGTCCATCAGTGTCACCCAGTAATGTTGAATAGTTGCAGACACCAACAAGTAACACCATTTCAGTATAAGCAGTTCCATTAGTGGCACCAGCAATGTTGAACAGGTGCAGACACCCACAAGTAACATCTTTTCAGTAGAAGCAGTCCATCAGTGGCACCCAGTAATGTTGAACAGGTGCTGACCGCAGTCCATAATATTCACTTTCACTAATCACACTGTTCATCAGCAGAAATTAAACATGACTAAATGTCACACATCATGTTGAAAAGTGCAGTACCATCACTAATCAGACAGTTCAGGCATGAGCAATAGTTTGAATACACATACAATGCTTTTACACTAAACATACAAATCATAATAAACACACAAATGATATCAGATAATTGTCATATTAAATATTACAAATACACAAATATCAGTAAACCTATAATTTTTATGGGTGTCAGTGCAAGCCACAACAACAAGTAAAATAATATTTAGCAGATAGGTTGGTACCAATTTGGGATAGGGAAAGGAAAACACACAAAAAACACTCACTCATCTTTCATCCACATTAGTACTACTGTGTAACTGAATAGTGTTAACTGTGTAAATGCAATTCTGTCAAAATTTTATGTTCATCATGTGTATCAAGTAGTAGTGGCAGCAATGTATAACAGTCAATAATAGTTAGTCAGCGTCATAGTCATCATGTCAAGACCAATGTTTGCCAAGCCAGATCAAATTGTACGGTTGCTGAACAACTGTCAGTGAGCCAAGATATGCAATTACTTCCTCTCTCCAAAAAAAAAAGTATCTACATCTACATCTACATTCATACTCCGCAAGCCACCCAACGGTGTGTGGCGGAGGGCACTTTACGTGCCACTATCATTACCTCCCTTTCCTGTTCCAGTCGCGTATGGTTCGCGGGAAGAACGACTGTCTGAAAGCCTCCGTGCGCGCTCTAATCTCTCTAATTTTACATTCGTGATCTCCTCGGGAGGTATAAGTAGGGGGAAGCAACATACTCGATACCTCATCCAGAAACGCACCCTCTCGAAACCTGGCGAGCAAGCTACACCGCGATGCAGAGCGCCTCTCTTGCAGAGTCTGCCACTTGAGTTTATTAAACATCTCCGTAACGCTATCACGGTTACCAAATAACCCTGTGACGAAACGCGCCGCTCTTCTTTGGATCTTCTCTATCTCCTCCGTCAACCCGATCTGGTACGGATCCCACATTGATGAGCAATACTCAAGTATAGGTCGAACGAGTGTTTTGTAAGCCACCTCCTTTGTTGCTGGACTACATTTTCTAAGCACTCTCCCAATGAATCTCAACCTGGTACCCGCCTTACCAACAATTAATTTTATATGATCATTCCACTTCAAATCGTTCCGCACGCATACTCCCAGATATTTTACAGAAGTAACTGCTACCAGTGTTTGTTCCGCTATCATATAATCATACAATAAAGGATCTTTCTTTCTATGTATTCGCAATACATTACATTTGTCTATGTTAAGGGACAGTTGCCACTCCCTGCACCAAGTGCCTATCCGCTGCAGATCTTCCTGCATTTCGCTACAATTTTCTAATGCTGCAACTTCTCTGTATACTACAGCATCATCCGCGAAAAGCCGCATGGAACTTCCCACACTATCTACTAGGTCATTTATATATATTGTGAAAAGCAATGGTCCCATAACACTCCCCTGTGGCACGCCAGAGGTTACTTTAACGTCTGTAGACGTCTCTCCATTAAGAACAACATGCTGTGTTCTGTTTGCTTAAAACTCTTCAATCCAGCCACACAGCTGGTCTGATATTCCGTAGGCTCTTACTTTGTGTATCAGGCGACAGTGCCGACTGTATCGAATGCCTTCCGGAAGTCAAGGATAATGGCATCTACATGGGAGCCTGTATCTAATATTTTCTGGGTCTCATGAACAAATAACGCGAGTTGGGTCTCACACGATCGCTGTTTCCGGAATCCATGTTGATTCCTACATAGTAGATTCTGGGTTTCCAAAAACGACATGATACTCGAGCAAAATACATGTACTAAAATTCTACAACAGATCGACGTCAGAGATATAGGTCTATAGTTTTGCGCATCTGCTCGACGACCCTTCTTGAAGACTGGGACTACCTGTGCTCTTTTCCAATCATTTGGAACCCTCCGTTCCGCTACAGACTTGCGGTACACGGCTGTTAGAAGGGGGGCAAGTTCTTTCGCGTACTCTGTGTAGAATCGAATTGGTATCCCGTCAGGTCCAGTGGACTTTCCTCTGTTGAGTGATTCCAGTTGCTTTTCTATTCCTTGGACACTTATTTCGATGTCAGCCATTTTTTCGTTTGTGCGAGGATTTAGAGAAGGAACTGCAGTGCGGTCTTCCTCTGTGAAACAGCTTTGGAGAAAGGTGTTTAGTATTTCAGCTTTACGCGTGTCATCCTCTGTTTCAATGCCATCATCATCCCGGAGTGTCTGGATATGCTGTTTCGAGCCACTTACTGATTTAACGTAAGACCAGAACTTCCTAGGATTTTCTGTCAAGTCTGTACATAGAATTTTACTTTCGAATTCACTGAACGCATAGCCCTCCTTACGCTAACTTTGACATCGCTTAGCTTCTGTTTGTCTGAGAGGTTTTGGCTGCGTTTAAACTTGCAGTGAAGCTCTCTTTCCTTTCGCAGTAGTTTCCTAACTTTGTTGTTGTACCACGGTGGGTTTTTCCCGTCCCTCACAGTTTTACTCGGCACGTACCTGTCTAAAACGCATTTTACGATTGCCTTGAACTTTTTCCATAAACACTCAACATTGTCAGTGTCAGAACAGAAGTTTTCGTTTTGATCTGTTAGGTAGTCTGAAATCTGCCTTCTATTACTCTTGCTAAACAGATAAACCTTCCTCCCTTTTTTTATATTCCTATTAACTTCCATATTCAGGGATGCTACAACGGCCTTATGATCACTGATTCCCTGTTCTGCACTTACAGAGTCGAAAAGTTTGGGTCTGTTTGTTATCAGTAGGTCCAAGATGTTATCTCCACGAGTCGGTTCTCTGTTTAATTGCAATACTGCTTAGTGATTTAACAAAGTGTGTGTGTAGACAATCTTCCTTCTACTTGAGTGTTCTAGTCTGCCATATTCATCCTTCTTGTTCCATATAGACCAACAAAAAAAATATGATCCTCACTTACTTTACCTCTTATCCACCAAAACTCCAATAATCATCAGCATCACATAATCTCAATACTTCACTAATACCTCTTCAATACGTCGATACATATAAACCTTATCATCAATATCATTTACCTTACCTCTTGTCCACGAAAACTCCAATAATCATCAACTTCACATAATCTCAATAATACCTCTTCAATACGTCGAAACATATAAACCTTAGCACCAATATCGTTTCACTTCCATAACAACTCTTTCCTCTAGTCAGTCTCCTCGAACAAGTACAGATAAAATCCTGATGCAAACCTCAATTCATCATCTCATACAATCCGAAGACACAATGTCAACACACAACCTCTCGTGTAATCCATCTAATCCAAATCTGCTACTCATTATAAATTATAAGATACATTTTGGTTCCTTGTCCATTATTAAATAAAAGAAATGCATACATGACCTCTAACAGACTTAGTTCGAATAACTCTCAGTAATTAAGTACGATTACGGAGTGTGAATGATCATAATATTTCACAGTGTGTACACCACTTCAAGAATCATGGCAAACAGAAGCAAACATGTGGAGTATTTCTTGTGTCAACTGTCACTTGCTATTTCAATTGCTCACGAAGAATGCAGTGTAATAACTGTCAATGGTCTAAACCTAGTGTTGGTATGTCATGTCGTTAGCTTCCTTCCTATTAGCATAAATTTATACAGCATCCATAAAACCTCCAGCTCATGTGACTTCTATGCAGTTTCTTGTACCAATGTCGTTCGTCGAATTATAGCAGTTCATTTTCTTATCTTAAAAATATAAGGCACTGAGCGTAAGCAAAACATGCAATAGCGCGACAATATACCAGTAGAGAACAGAATGTCAACAAGTGGATGCAGCACAATCCCTATAACGAGTCTCTGCCAAGCGAACAATCTATAATTAATACCATAGTGTGACCTAAACTCTATATTTGTACACAGTATATCAGCATTTCTATATACTATATTGAAGAGTAGTTATGACAACAAAAGGAAATGTGTTAATATACAATCCATACACAAAGCAGCAAATATGTTATCTAACATAATAAACAGGTCATTAGCATCATATCAGCATAAGCAAATAAATGTTCATATGTAACCTTAATAAGTAAATATGAAGGCGCAAGCAGATAAATCACAAAGTATAACTTACATACATAACCACAGTCAGCACAATTAATCAGTTGACAGTTACAATTTAAATAAATAAACACAGCAGGCACATAATAAAAAAATATGACATCAGTGAAAAGGCATAGCAGCCAAGCGATGCATAATATACATAAGTAACAACACTGTTCATTAATCAATAATTGTCAAAATCAGCAAATGTACACGAGCACGTCGCTTCACAAGTAAATTCATGGAACATGAAATTCAGCAAAAAAGCCGGAATCACGTAATCGCGAGCAGCAAATTACGTCTAAAGTACGTACCTAGGTGGAATTATGTTACCTGAAAAATAAACTCAATTAACAGTCACCTTTTTTAGTTTATTACTTTTTTCTTCGAAATTACATTCTTCCTGAAATTTTCTCCATAGTAAGTCGTCTTAACGTCGGACACGCACAGAATTTACCTGAAGTTCTTAAATATTTTATACAACCGTATCCTGAAAAATACTGAACGTTAATAACATAATTTATAAAGTCACCATAGCTTTATACAGAATTTAGTCGGAGAAATTAGACTGTGTATTTGTTTACGTCTGTCAGTGCATTCACACTGAGCGCTCGATCAGCTGTAGGCGCGTGACGTAGGAAGTAATTGTTTGCGGTCAACGACTGCCTTGTGCGGCGCGCAGACTGACTGTTGCTTTGAGTATGTGCCGCCGCCGAAACACAGCGCGGTATCCTTGTATTCTCTGCATGTTTACATGTAGCTGTTAGTTTCTCTAAAGTATGTCATTCCACAAAAATTTTTACGTTCGATATATGATGTATTCCCTTAGAGCGTCAAGATTTAAGAGTTTCTACTTCAACAGTGTTATCATGAATGATTTTGCGGACTCTATACGGACCGTTATAAAGCAGAAAAAATTTGCGACACAAGCCTTTTCCTTTGTGAGACAAACGATGGGACTTAATTAACACCTTTTGGCCAACTGACAAAGTTTTTAAACGACCAGGACGTTTAGCTGATTTCTCTCTTCTTGCAGCCGCAGACGCAATATTTCGTAGAGCCAGGTTCACAACTTCAGAATGCCGCAGTTTCCGTGAAGGCGGAAAAGGAACGATTTCAGAAATGCGATTTGTTGGTACTTTATTTTTTAATATCAATAGAGGCAGTAAAGAAGTTGAGTCATTAGGAAGTTCATTCAGAATGTTTTGAAAAATATGAAGATACTGATCCCAAGTTCTGTGATTCTGATGACAATAAAGACGGCACAATTTATTGATTTCCTTCATCCATCTCTCTGAAGCATTAGATTGAGGGTGAAAAAGTGAAATAAAAATTGGTTTAATCTTACGACGCCGTAGAGTACGAAGCCAAATTTTAGAGCGAAACTGTGATCCATTATCTGATATAACCTTATCAACATGACCCACTTCTTTAAGAAAATGTTTGATGAAAGCGTTAGATACTGAACGAGCTGTTGCCTTGCGTAAAGGTGTAAAACACACATATTTTGATGTCAATTCCACTGCTATGAAAATGTACGCAAAACCATTAGTAGAATGAACCACTGGACCGAACAAATCGACTGCAGCCATGTCCTTTAATTTTGCTGGAATGATAGGAAACAACGGTGCACTGTGAGAAACAGTTGGCGGCTTAGCCTTTTGACATAATTTGCATTTGGCAAGAACAGATCGAATACGTTTTTCCATATTACTGAAGTAACAATTTTCTCGTAATTTATGAAAGCATTTTCTGGGACCAAAGTGCGCATAACTGAAATGCGTAAATGAGGTGTGGCCAAATCGTCCAATTTAACAAAGCGTCTAAGAAAATTACAGACACCAAGGAAACTACAAACATCACGTTTTGTGGTAGGAACAGCATAATTACGAATAGCGTCTAGTTTCTCTGGATCAGGAAGAATACCTTCTGTAGAAATAATATGACCGAGAAATTTCACCTGAGAACGATCAAATTCAGATTTTTTCCAAGTTCACTGTAATGCCAACTCTTGCAAAATTACGTAATAATGAATCCAAAATTTTGTTGTGCTCACTCCAAGAACGTTTAGCAACAAGAATACCGTCAACATATGAAGTAACATTGTCACGAAGATAAACAGGCAAAATTTCATTTAAGCTACGAATGAATGCTGCAGAAAATATAGTAAGTCCAAACGGTAATTTCCGAAATCTCTTTTGGATAAAACAGTCAAATCCGGTTATTTTTTACCTACTGTCTAGATAGATGGATAGTAGAAGAATTGTTTTTATAGATGCAAAGAATAGTGAAAAAGTAGGCAGCGGTGCAGAAAACTAAGAGGGAAATAGCACCACTACAGCTCGGGGCCCTGTGAACGCTACGGCACATATTCACTTAGTGTAGTGAATCCCCTGAGGACATTAATAGCTGCACATAAATTTCAGTTTGTGACTTAGTGGCAAACTTGGCGGAAGTGCGTACGTAAATTGATCTAACCATGAACATGGATGTATATCATTCTTAGAATTGCGGAAGATCTTAAATTTCCGAACAGTCAAAAAGTGTTTATAGTCAAAGTTTTCGCCTCGTGGCAACAAAGACCTACCGCGTCTGTCCCAGTATGAATGTCGATTATTGTCAAGTTCGCGCGCCTGGCGCTCTCTTGTTGCATTCCGTAAATGAAACAAATTACTTTCTTCAAAGCCCTCTGCTATCTGTGATTCTAAATTTCTTCTGCTGTCTTTTCCTGCGATTTCGCCTTCAATTTGTTTGACTTGCTTTCGTAATGCCTCAACTTCCCTTTTAACGCGTTCATTAAATTTTCCCTGATTTTCAACATGCTTATTTATGTTCTGGTACTCTTCGGTTTCTGCAAATGGTAATGGAGCTGTATCATCCGAATCTCTGTCCCCATGTAAACTAAGACTTGTCAATTTATCTGAAATCTCCTCAACTCTTTCCGATAAGTCACCTATTTTTTCTTTCTGTTTACCTACGTCTTCCGTAAGTGTCGCGACTCGGGTTTCAGTGTTGACACATTTGGTAGTTAACTGTTCATATTGTAGTGTTAGGTTATTTAATCTGTCCTTTGGTACGGATTCCTCGATTCTCTCAAATATTTCTTCCTTATCGTGTGCACGTTGTAAATTTAACTCTGAAAATTTTTGTACTATCACGCGATCTCTTTCTTCCTGTTCTCTATCCTGTTCCCTTTGTCTAATCTCTACTGCAACTAATCTATTATTGTGAGAATTCAAAATCGGTTGTACTTCCTCTCTAATCTCTTTCTTTAATTCATCCTTCATGTTTCTGAAACATGTCCCTATTCGCGAATCTAACCGTGTTTCCATTGTTTTCAATTCCGATCCTAACTGTGATCCCAGTGAGTCTAACCGTGTTTCCATTGTTCCCCTATCTGTTTTTAATTCAGATCGTAACTGTGATCCCAGTGAGTCTAACCGTGTTTCCATTTGTGAGTCTAACCGAGATCCCAAATTTAATATTGCACTCATCAACTGCTCCATGTTAACTGTTTCAGAATTCTTTTCGCCCCTAACATTTCCCGCAAAACCAGTTTCCTTCGTCATAGCTGTAAAGCTATCTGTGTTCGATACTATTCCAGAATCTTCTGTCGTTAATCTCGAATTCTGAAAATTTTCTGATTGAGAAAAATTTTGAAATGGTTCCAGACTATTTTCTCGACTTCTTACATTGTTTTCAACTTCATTATCCATCATACTGTTGTCCTGTGTTGGCGAGTTCGCCATGTCAACAATTTCGTCATTCTGACTATCCATCATTTTTGCCTTTTTCATTGACCGCGTAATCATTTACAAAACATACAAAACTCGTCACTATATGAAAATTACACACAATGACACTTTATCTCCAACAATACCATTCACACGAAATGTTTCCCTCAAACACGATTAATCGAACAATTGAAATAATTGCACTAATTGTCAAACCCGTAGACAAGACAACAGAAATGAAATTTTGCAAAATAAATACCATTAGAAGAATGACAATTACCAAATCTACACATGCAATATAGACTACAACTACTAAACTACAAATTACTACAACAATACTACTGTCTACACAATCAGAAGAATTCCAAGGGACGATCCGAAGCAGCGGTCGCCACGTGCATGGGGGCTTAATTAGTATATATGAATGCAAATACTTTTAATTTTTTGCTTTAGTAGCTGTCTGTCCGATTACGAAGTCTCGTAAACGGTTGGCCCTGACTAGTATTATTACGCTATCTCACTGCATAGAACAATAACAAAGAATGAAATGGAAATTTTCATTAACACAATTAATTAATTAAGTCCCCAGCAACTATAAAACCTACGAAACCAAAGCACAAGTATAACTGTTCTGTGTGTGGAAGTATGACTCAACGTACGCATCTGGCACGGTTCTTCTTCAACAACACAAGAAATTTTAAATATCATTTATACTGAATTAATTAAAGGAAATAAAAATACCATAATTACTCAAGAAAACCAGAATTACACTCTAATCCCAGAACACAAGCCAGATGCTTTGTTGACTGAACCTGTAACGAAGCTTTATTTACGACATTAAATAATGAAAAATAAATCAAGTTTCGTTACCTTCATATATTGACCAAAATCACTCTAATCATTACAATATATCTCCACACCGACTCGCTATTACCACATCTCAACAAGAACTTTTCAGTATCACATCTCAGCAAGCACTCTCTACTAGCACATCTCAACAAACACTCTCTGCTACGAGTTCTTAACAAGCACTGACTACCACGAGCTCTCCCCAAGCACTGCCCACTACGACATCTCAATAATCACTGCCAGTGGAGGCGGCGGAACAATACTCTCTAGCGCGATCTCTGGCGCTGTGGCTCAGTGTAGCCACCTTTCAAGAACGACTGTCTGAAAGCCTCCGTGCGCGCTCTAATCTCTCTAATTTTACATTCGTGATCTCCTCGGGAGGTATAAGTAGGGGGAAGCAATATATTCGATACCTCATCCAGAAACGCACCCTCTCGAAACCTGGCGAGCAAGCTACACCGCGATGCAGAGCGCCTCTCTTGCAGAGTCCGTCACTTGAGTTTACTAACCATCTCCGTAACGCTATCACGGTTACCAAATAACCCTGTGACGAAACGTGCCGCTCTTCTTTGGATCTTCTCTATCTCCTCCGGCAATCCGATCTGGTACGGATCCCACACTGTTGAGCAATACTCAAGTTTAGGTCGAACGAGTGTTTTGTAAGCCACCTCCTTTGTTGATGGACTAAATTTTCTAAGCACTCTCCCAATGAATCTCAACCTGGTACCCGCCTTACCAACAATTAATTTTATATCATCATTCCACTTCAAATCGTTCCGCACGCATACTCCCAGATATTTTACAGAAGTAACTGCTACCAGTGTTTTTTCCGCTATCATATAATCATATAATAAAGGATCCTTCTTTCTATGTATTCGCAATACATTACATTTGTCTATGTTAAGGGTCAGTTGCCACTCCCTGCACCAAGTGCCTATCCGCTGCAGAACTTACTTCATTTCGCTACAATTTTCTAATGCTGCAACTTCTCTGTATACTACAGCATCATCCGCGATAAGCCGCATGGAACTTCCCACACTATCTACTAGGTCATTTATATATATTGTGAAAAGCAATGGTCCCATAACACTCCCCTGTGGCACGCCAGAGGTTACTTTAACGTCTGTAGACGTCTCTCCATTAAGAACAACATGCTGTGTTCTGTTTGCTTAAAACTCTTCAATCCAGCCACACAGCTGGTCTGATATTCCGTAGGCTCTTACTTTGTGTATCAGGCGACAGTGCCGACTGTATCGAATGCCTTCCGGAAGTCAAGGATAATGGCATCTACATGGGAGCCTGTATCTAATATTTTCTGGGTCTCATGAACAAATAAAGCGAGTTGGGTCCCACAAAATCGCTGTTTCCGGAATCCATGTTGATTCCTACAGAGTAGATTCTGGGTTTACAGAAATGACATGATACACCAGCAAAAAACATGTTCTAAAATTCTACAACAGATCGATGTCAGAGATATAGGTCTATAGTTTTGCGCATCTGCTCGACGACCCTTCTTGAAAACTGGGACTACCTGTGCTCTTTTCCAATCATTTGGAACCTTCCGTTCCTCTAGAGACTTGCGGTACATGGCTGTTAGAATGGCGGCAAGTTCTTTCGCGTACTCTGTGTAGAATCGAATTGGTATCCCGTCAGGTCCAGTGGACTTTCCTTTGTTGAGTGATTTCAGTTGATTTTCTATTCCTTATTTCGATGTCAGCCATTTTTTCGTTTGTGCGGTGATTTAGAGAAGGAACTGCAGTGCGGTCTTCCTCCGTGAAACAGCTTTGGAAAAAGGTGTTTAGTATTTCAGCTTTACGCGTGTCATCCTCTGTTTCAATGCCATCATCATCCCGGAGTGTCTGGATATGCTGTTTCGAGCCACTTACTGATTTAACGTAAGACCAGAACTTCCTAGGATTTTCTGTTCAGTCGGTACATAGAATTATACTTTCAAATTCGTTGAACGCTTCACGCATAGCCCTCCTTACGCTAACTTTGACATCGTTTAGCTTCTGTTTGTCTGAGAGGTTTTGGCTGCGTTTAAACTTGGAGTGAAGCTCTCTTTGCTTTCGCAGTAGCTTCCTAACTTTGATGTTGAAGCACGGTGGGTTTTTCCCGTCCCTCACAGTTTTACTCGGCACGTACCTGTCTAAAAGCATTTTACAATTGCCTTAAACGTTTTCCATAAACACTCAACATTGTCAGTGTCGGAACAGAAATTTTCCTTTTGATCTGTTAGGTAGTCTGAAATCTGCCTTCTATTACTCTTGCTAAACTGGTAAACCTTCCTCCCTTTTTTTATATTCCTATTAACTTCAATATTCAGGGATTCTGCAACGGCCTTATGATCACTGATTCCCTGTTCTGCACTTACAGAGTCGAAAAGTTCGGGTCTGTTTGTTATCAGTAGGTCCAAGATGTTATCTCCTCGAGGTAATTTTCGGATAGTGCACTCAGTATAATGTCACTCGATGCTCTGTCCCTACCACCCGTCCTAAACATCTGAGTGTCCCAGTCTATATCTGGTAAATTGAAATCTCCACCTAAGACTATAATATGCTGAGAAAATTTATGTACAATGTATTCCAAATTTTCTCTCAGTTGTTCTGCAACTAATGCTGCTGAGTCGGGAGGTCGGTAAAAGGAGCCAATTATTAACCTAGCTCGGTTGTTGAGTGTAACCTCCACCCATAATATTTCACAGGAACTATCCACTTCTACTACACTACAGGATAAACTACTACTAACAGCGACAAACACGCCACCACCGGTTGCATGCAATCCATCCTTTCTAAACACCTTCTGTGCCTTTGTAAAAATTTCGGCAGAATTTATCTCTGGCTTCAGCCAGCTTTCTGTACCTATAACGATTTCAGCTTCGGTGCTTTCTATCAGCGCTTGAAGTTCCGGTACGTTACCAATGCAGCTTCGACACTTTACAATTACAATACCGATTGCTGCTTGGTCCCCGCATGTCCTGACTTTGCCCCGCACCCTTTGAGGCTGTTGCCCTTTCTGTACTTGCCCGAGGCCATCTAACCTAAAAAACCGCCCAGTCCACGCCACGCAAGCCCTGCTACCCGTGTAGCCGCTTGCTGCGTGTAGTGGACTCCTGACCTATCCAGCGGAACCCGAAACCCTACCACCCTATGGCGCAAGTCGAGGAATCTGCAGCCCACACGGTCGCAGAACCGTCTCAGCCTCTGATTCAGACCCTCCACTCGGCTCTGTACCAAAGGTCCGCAGTCAGTCCTGTCGACGATGCTGCAGATGGTGAGTTCTGCTTTCATCCCACTAGCGAGACTGGCAGTCTTCACCAAATCAGATAGCCGCTGGAAGCCAGAGAGGATTTCCTCCGATCCATAGCGACACACATCATTGGTGCCGACATGAGCGACCACCTGCAGATGGGTGCACCCTGTACCCTTCATGGCATCCGGAAGGACCCTTTCCACATCTGGAATGACTCCCCCCGGTATGCACACGGAGTGCACATTGGTTTTCTTCCCCTCTCTTGCTGCCATTTCCCTAAGGAGCCCCATTACGCGCCTGACGTTGGAGCTCCCAACTACCAGTAAGCCCACCCTCTGCGACTGCCCGGATCTTGCAGACTGAGGGGCAACCTCTGGAACAGGACAAGGAGCCATCTCCGGCCGAACATCACTATCAGCCGGAGACAGAGCCTGAAACCGGTTCGTCAGACAAACTGGAGAGACCTTCCGTTCAGCCCTCTGGAATGTCTTTCGCCCCCTGCCACACCTCGAGAGGACCTCTCACTCTACCACAGGTGAGGGATCAGCCTCAATGTGGGCAGTATCCCGGGCAGCCACAGTCGTAGTCCGATCGGGGGATGCGTGGGACGAGCTGGCCGCCCCCGACAAACCCCCATACGGACCCCCACAGTGATGCCCATTGGCAACAGCCTCAAGCTGTGTGACCGAAGCCAACACTGCCAGAAGCTGGGAGCGAAGGGATGCCAACTCAACCTGCATCCGAACACAGCAGTTGCAGTCCCTATCCATGCTAAAAACTGTTGTGCAAAGAACGTCTGAACTAATCTACAGAGAGCGGAAACAAATCGACACAAAATTTAAACGGTTATTAAAATACAAGATTGCCTAGTAAATGCAGTAATGCTGCTACTTGCGCACTGCTGACACGCTGCTTGGCGGCGGAAGGAGACTACGCGATTTTACACTATTCAGGTACTAAAACGCGATGCTACAACTCTCAAATACTATAATACGCCCGAAATTTATGAATTTGAACAATGCAAGTACCAAAAAACACGCAAAGAAATTAAGAATTAAACTATGTAACAAATGAGTGAGCTAGGAGTATACGACTTGCTGCTGCAGCTGCTTATCCAACGGCGGCAGGGAGCACACTGATGCAAAATACACTGGTGTGCAAAACTTATGGACGAAAGTAACTTTCGCATGATGTATCACTGCCAAGTATGATAGGTCAATGAAACTTGTACCATACGTAGAGAGAACTGCTACAGTATAGTACAGAAGGCAACTAAAAGAAACACGCAATAACAGGAACAGAAATGACACTTTTATTCGAAGAAAAGAATTACATTGAAGTGACCGCGATTTATGATGGTCCCCTGTACTTTACAAAAGGCGGGATATGATTCTTAATTGGGTCGGTGACCACCAGGGGCAGCAGTGAGTGCTCTGCAACGTGCTCATATAATGAGTTCTTGTGGTACGACGTCCCAGTCCTCCACCAGCGCGGTTAACAACTGCTGGATGGTCGTTGGTACATGTGGATGTACTACATTATGTCTCCCCAACGCAACACACACGTGCTCCTTTGGATTTAAGTCGGGGGAACTGACAGGCCGGTTCATTAGCCCAATACCCTCTCGTTCCAGAAGCTCCTCCACCCGCGTTGTTCGATGAGGTTGCGCAATGTCATTCATAAAAATGAAGTCAGGCTCGAATGCACTCCTGAAGAAAACACACAATGGCGGGGAGTACAGTGACACAATAACGTTTATCGGTGGTGTACCACGTTCAGTACTCCCATGAAACGGTATACTAAGATTGACGATGTTGTACAGAAGCTCGAAATATACCAGGAAGTTCAATGCGAGATGCTTTTAATAGTCTGCACAACGAAATTCTGCCTCACAATCTGGGGAAAAATCCAAAGAGATTCTGGTCGTACATGAAATACGCCAGCAGCAAGACATAATCAATAGCTTCACTGCACAATAGCGAAGGTAATTTTACCGATGTCAGTGCCACTGACACAGAGTTGCTAAATTCCTTCACCAAAGAAGATGAAGTAAAATTTCCAGAATTCGAATCAAGAACTGCTGCTGAGGGGCACCCACATGCCTTGCTCATACTGTGGCATCAAGCAGTCAGGCCTGCAAGATGAGTGGTCTGCCAAGAGAGTGGATTCATTCTTATTTATCAAGTAACATGAGCTCTAGTACTCACAATTAAGTTACAAATTATTCTCCTGTTTGAATACTACACAACGGAAACGGATAACGCACATCTGACTATTAGTAATTTACACAACTCTGACTGTTCACTACGCACTGGCAGTACCACATTTTCTTTCTTACCCAACGGCTTTGATCAACACGTGGCCATCGCACTGAATACGAATGCCGCACACATTATAAATTCTGGATATCATGACAACATACTATTCGAAGGAAAAGGCCACCAATCTTTTTCTTTTCACTATCTTTTTTATTCCGATAAATTCTATAACCTAAACACACCACTACATTTTCTACTACAATTACACATGAGAAACTCCGCCCAGTGGGCATGGCTTTACATTGGTGATTATCTTATGGTCTCGTAATGATCTAACGCTACAGTGCACTTTCTGGGTAGGATGGTGGATATTTTGCTATATCTCACACTTCGACTCTCACACCCATCATCACGAAAATTTCCTCCAGACCGAGCGGTACAAAAAGGAACATGAACAACCCACTGCTTCTGAACTTATCTTGCTACTCTCCCATGCAAACCACACATACTTAAATTACATGAGATACACCATACTAGCAACATGGAATACAGCACAAGGAATAGTCACAACGTTATAATCACTTCACTTTCAGCTCTCCCACTTCAATTAGTATTCATCCCAGTTTCACACGACACTGCCCCACTTCGTAACTTTTCTTTCCTATTGTGAACTCTGGAGGATATATGCACATCTTCCTGAGCAATGCAAGGCAAGTGGCGTTGCTGGATAGACGGCTGACTCACCTTGCTTCACTCTCAGAGTATTATAGTTTGAATCAAGCATCACACGGAAACATAACACGCAAAGTAATATTAAGAACATATTCATCACACACGCGAGTCCTCAACTGATACCATGGACAAGTACTTCTCTTTATCCTTTGTCTCATACACAGATTGAGACTCACACAGTACTCACCACGTGGAAGTAGTCGTCTCTAATTTCAAGTCCTGCACACGCCATTTCTTAAATATTTCCAACTTATAGTACACACGCCAGTAATTCAGCTTAACTTTAGCACTCGGAAGTATTTCAACTTATTGCTACACGTGGTTTCATCGTGACCGTTGGTCACTTCCGAAGATTACTACGATCGCCTTAATATTACATGCCTGACATTTAATTCTCCCCACAAAAGTTCCTGAAATAGAGAAATTATTATTCCAAACTACTCTTAAGTATTCCACATGCATACCATTCTCTCCACTCTTTTGTCTTTACGGAGCTCACCTAAGACAGGTCTTACCAACACAAGATCCAGCGCCCGAGTGCTGAAAAACATGGCCGTTCTTCAGGTCATCTCGCACCTCTGCCAAAGTGGGGGAGCACCTTGCTACCGTATTGGTCAGCCACATTTCAGTCGCTCAAAGCTCCTGTAAATTTCATCTCTTTGGCTCCACCAAAGGTGACCAAACGACTGTCTCAAAGATGATCATATATTGCACCTTCAGTACCTGCGGTTAGCAGACGACCATACATTCATTCATTTCACAGATCTCACCAAATTGGGTGTAGGGATTTATTTTGTGGGAGTGCACATGTGATCAATTAAATAAATAAATTGTCATTCTTTCCTACACTGGTATCCGGCTTCGGTGTATTAAGTGAAATTGAGTTATTATTACAAAAAATATGTTGTTCTGACAAGAATGACGAAGAATGTTGTGCTTATTTTCAATGTTGGGCGGTACTGTACCCTTTCACTGCCAACTAGGTTACTTCGAAAGTACATATGCTCGGTGTAGCAAGGCAGCTTAAATCACCTACTAAAGGCAATTCCTCCAGTCCAGATTGTATACCAATTAGATTCCTTTCAAACTATGCTTATATAATAAATCACTCTGTCCGAACAGGCCTCGGACGGCCCAACGGTACCGACCGGCCGCCGTGTCATCCTCAGCCCTCAGGCGTCGCTAGATGCGGATATGGAGGGGCATGTGGTCAGTACACCGCTCTCCGACCGTATGTCAGTTTACGAGACGGAGCCGCTACTTCTCAATCAAGTAGCTCCTCAGTTTGCCGCGTAAGGCCTGAGTGCACCCCGCATGCCAACAGCGCTCGGCAGACCGGATGGTCACCCATCCAAGTGCTAGCCAGCCCGACAGCGCTTAACTTCGGTGATCTGACGGGAACCGGTGTTACCACTACGGCAAGGCCGTTGGCTATGCTGATATAACAGCTCCATACTAAAAATCGTATACAATCGCTTGAACAGTAAAAGACCTGTACCTAAGGACTGGAAAGTTGCACAGGTCACATCATTACTCAAGAAAGGAAGTAGGATTAATCCGATGAATTACACACGCATATCACTGACATCGATTTGAATTAAGAATTTGGAACATATACTGTGCTCAAATATTACGAATTACCTCGAAGAAAACGAGCTGTTAACACACAGTCAGTACGGATTCAGAAAATATCGTTCTTGTGAAACGCAGCTAGCTGTTTATCCTCACGAAATAATGAGTGCTACTGACAGGGGAACTCAAATTGACTCCATATTTCTACATTTCCTTTTTATATCGTTCTTCAAAAGTGGCCTCTAATCAAGTTGCATGCCTACGGGGTATCCTCAGTTGTGCGACTGGATTCGTGATTTCCTGTGTTCAAATATTACGAATTACCTCGAAGAAAACGAGCTGTTGACACATAGTCAGTACGGATTCAGAAAATATCGTACTTGTGAAACGCAGCTAGCTGTTTATCCTCACGAAATAATGAGTGCTACTGACAGGGGATCTCAAATTGACTCCATATTTCTACATTTCCTTTTTATATCGTTCTTCAAAAGTGGCTTCTAATCAAGTTGCATGCCTACGGGGTATCCTCAGTTGTGCGACTGGATTCGTGATTTCCTGTGTTCAAATATTACGAATTACCTCGAAGAAAACGAGCTGTTGACACATAGTCAGTACGGATTCAGAAAATATCGTTCTTGTGAAACGCAGCTAGCTGTTTATCCTCACGAAATAATGAGTGCTATCGACAGGGGATCTCAAATTGACTCCATATTTCTACATTTCCTTTTTATATCGTTCTTCAAAAGTGGCTTCTAATCAAGTTGCATGCCTACTGGGTATCCTCAGTTGTGCGACTGGATTCGTGATTTCCTGTGCTCAAATATTACGAATTACCTCGAAGTAAACGAGCTGTTGACACATAGTCAGTACGGATTCAGAAAATATCGTTCTTGTGAAACGCAGCTAGCTGTTTATCCTCACGAAATAATGAGTGCTATCGACAGGGGATCTCAAATTGACTCCATATTTCTACATTTCCTTTTTATATCGTTCTTCAAAAGTGGCTTCTAATCAAGTTGCATACCTACGGGGTATCCTCAGTTGTGCGACTGGATTCGTGATTTCCTGTGTTCAAATATTACGAATTACCTCGAAGAAAACGAGCTGTTGACACATAGTCAGTACGGATTCAGAAAATATCGTTCTTGTGAAACGCAGCTAGCTGTTTATCCTCACGAAATAATGAGTGCTATCGACAGGGGATCTCAAATTGACTCCATATTTCTACATTTCCTTTTTATATCGTTCTTCAAAAGTGGCTTCTAATCAAGTTGCATGCCTACTGGGTATCCTCAGTTGTGCGACTGGATTCGTGATTTCCTGTGCTCAAATATTACGAATTACCTCGAAGTAAACGAGCTGTTGACACATAGTCAGTACGGATTCAGAAAATATCGTTCTTGTGAAACGCAGCTAGCTGTTTATCCTCACGAAATAATGAGTGCTATCGACAGGGGATCTCAAATTGACTCCATATTTCTACATTTCCTTTTTATATCGTTCTTCAAAAGTGGCTTCTAATCAAGTTGCATGCCTACGGGGTATCCTCAGTTGTGCGACTGGATTCGTGATTTCCTGTGCTCAAATATTACGAATTACCTCGAAGAAAACGAGCTGTTGACACATAGTCAGTACGGATTCAGAAAATATCGTTCTTGTGAAACGCAGCTAGCTGTTTATCCTCACGAAATAATGAGTGCTATCGACAAGGGATCTCAAATTGACTCCATATTTCTACATTTCCTTTTTATATCGTTCTTCAAAAGTGGCTTCTAATCAAGTTGCATGCCTACGGGGTATCCTCAGTTGTGCGACTGGATTCGTGACTTCCTGTGTTCAAATATTACGAATTACCTCGAAGAAAACGAGCTGTTGACACATAGTCAGTACGGATTCAGAACATATCGTTCTTGTGAAACGCAGCTAGCTGTTTATCCTCACGAAATAATGAGTGCTATCGACAGGGGATCTCAAATTGACTCCATGTTTCTACATTTCCTTTTTATATCGCTCTCCGAAAGTGGTTTCTAATCAAGTTGCATGCCTATGGGGTAGCCTCAGTTGTGCGACTGGATTCCTGTCGGAAAGGTCTCAGTTCGTAGTAACTGACGGAAAGTGACGGAGTAAAACAGAAGTGATATCTTGCGTTCCCCAAGGAACGGTAATATGCTCTCTCCTGTTCCTGATCTACATAAACGATTTAGGACGCGGTATGGGCATCCATCTCAGATTTTTTGCAGATGATGTCATTTACCGTCTAGTAGAGTTATCATAAGATCAAAACCAATTACAGAATGATTTAGACAAGATATATGTACCGTGTGAAAAATGGTGTTTGATCCTAAATACGAGTAATGAAAAGTGTGAGGTCACCAACATGAGCACCAAAACTAATCCGTTAATTTTTGGTTACAAGATAAATCACTCAAATCTAAAGCTGTCAATTCAACTAAATATCTAGGAATTACAATTACGAATAATTTCAATTGGAAAGATCACGTAGGTATGGCAAACCAAAGACTGCGTTTTATTGGCGGAACACTTAGTAGATGCAACAGGTCTACTAAAGAGAGTGCCTACAACACGCTTGTCCGTCCTTTGCTAGAGTGCTGCTGTGCAGTATGGAATCCCCACCATATGGGATTGACGGAATACATCGAAAAATTTCAGAGAAGGGCAGCCAGTTTTGTATTATCGCGAAATAGGAGAGAGAGCGTCACGGATGTGATACACGAATTAGGGTACACTCACTGAAACAAAGGCGTTTATCGTTGCGGCACGATCTTCTCATGTAATTATAAACACTTACTTTCTCCTCCGAATTCGAAAACGGTTTTTTGACATCCACCAATGCAGGGGAAATAATAATTCTAATACAGTACGAAAAATCAGAGCTCGCACGAAAAAATTTAAGTGTACGTTTTTTCCGCGAGCTGTTAGAGAATGGAACGGTAGAGAAATAGTGCGAAAGTGGTTCGATGAACCCTCTTCCAGGCACATAGCTGTGAATTTCAGAGTATTAATGAATATGTAAGTGTAGATGTAGATGCCTCCCCACACCATAACTGCCGGACGACGAAAACGATCATGTTCGACAATGTTCATGGGTGTAGTGCGTGTTCCAACCTCTCGTCATGGAAGTGGACGTCCAGAATCACTACTCAGACTGAATCTGTTGCAATCCGAGAAAAGCACACGACTCTCCCCCACCCCCACCCCCATCCCCCGTCATTCGTCCAGTGTTTATGCTCTTGGTACTATCGTAAATGGTGCCACGCACGTGCATGGCGACAGGTTTTTGCGTAGTGCAGCTCCACGTTGCATCACGTACGTGCTGGGTCTCCGGAGCCACAGCCACAGCTAGCCTGCCTGTTCTGTGGCGCACGCAGCACGCTCGTTCCCATCTCTGCGCTTTCCTCGTAATTGCTGCTGCTTCAGCACTCTGCCGTAGTCAACACATAAATAAATAGCCCGCATCTCGTGGTCGTGCGGTAGCGTTCTCGCTTCACACGCCCGGGTTCCTGGGTTCGATTCCCGGCGGGGTCAGGGATTTTCTCTGCCTCGTGATGGCTGGGTGTTGTGTGCTGTCCTTAGGTTAGTTAGGTTTAAGTAGTTCTAAGTTCTAGGGGACTTATGACCACAGCAGTTGAGTCCCATAGTGCTCAGAGCCATTTGAACCATTTTTGAACATAAATAAATAACACTTTTGCTTTGGGCCATGTTGTGTGAAATTTGAGAAAAAATTGGGGTTTTTAAAACTTCATGTCCTTTCTGCAAAACAATGGCTTCCTTTTTGTTTTCTATCTAAACATGTTTCGACAAGTATGACCACTTTCAGTGGATTTCGTTTTATTTATGGAAAGCAGTGTAGAAAAAGTTTCGTTGGTTTTCTACAACATACGTATTTTTATTTTTTTGTGATTACTCAATTGAAAATGCGTTAGCTTTACTGATGGGGCTGTATAGCATGGCTTGCTTTTACCCGCTTTATAGCTGGACAGCATTTCATCTGCAGAGTAATTGGAAGAATATGTTTGTTAGTTCATAGAGTAATTAGTTTTGTTCAGAGTAACAATTTTGGATGTTCTGTAATGTTTTTGTCGTAATGTATGAATGTGTGTATTCGGTGTGTTTCGTTGTGCGTTGTTTTTTGTCCCTTTCTCATTCCCCCCTATCCCCCTGCTCCCCCCCCCCCCCCACTAATCACGCCCTCCATCCCCCACCCCTCTCACTAGTATTTCTGGCTTTATAGCCATCATACTCAGATACAAATAGCTCTTCTTAGAGCAGCTGTAGTGACAAGATAACAGATGGCCTGTTCGGCATGGGTACCAAGAGAAAGACCGCCTAAATTGTGAGCCTTCTTCGCGATTGAGGATGTCAGTTGACGGCTGAAAGGTGTTTAATTTGACATCCTCTATCGAACAGCCGAGTCCCGCGACCATCGCTAAAAATACAGAGACTTCTCCTCGATTGGTTGCTGCGTTCAGAAGTTGCTCGCCAATATGATAATTTTCTGTTATTAATATTAGACAAACTGAACAGCGTATTTACTTGCATTTCAAATTAAAGCATCTCTCAATAGCGTACTATAATTCCGTTATATCACAAGTATTAATAACCAGAAGAATGATAAATAACTGCTAAACGAAAAGGCAGACGAAGCACTTCGGATATCTTCGGGTCGCGCGTAACTTAGACGGTGGGCGCTGTGGTTCGTCTGGTTGGGCAGTCTCGGAGGACGGACATGTTTTCTGCCGCGGTATCAGTTAACATTTCATTTTCAATGTCTAGTTTGTAAATGTGAGAGCTGGACTGACAGTTTTGGAGGACAGGCATGTTGTCTGCCGTGGTCGGTATCAGGTTAAGACTTCATTAGCAATGTGTGGTTATTTGGACATGTAGTTGAGAACTGTGTGATAGTAATTACGGAAATACGCAGATCATTATTTTGTTGAAGAATGGAAATTATTTGTGAGTCTAACGTGGAATGTAATTATGCAGTTTCTCGTGTTCTGCTAATAAAATGCGAGTGACATCCGGTATAAAGAAACTAATTAGAAATTTAATTACTTCTAAAATAACAGTGAATCCCTAAGAGTTTATTATAACCTCGAGATAACGGATTCACGACCTACGTGCTGTTTTCTGGCAGGGGACAATAACTATAGGAGACTGCAGGTTAGTGGGCATTAATTAGCACTTATGCATTCCACTCTGGGCGGTGGAAATAAATAGGCACCTCGCGTGTACTGCAATCCTAGTACAAATGAGATCAGTGACACTTCATCTATTGTAACACAGAGGAGATATGGAGGAGAGAAATTATCGAGGGAAGGGGTTCGTCATACGCACGTATATATCACCGTCTCTCTCTCGCTCTCTCGTTTTCAACTTGCCGTAAATGCACTGTAAGTATTCGTTGATTGACTCACGCTACCTTTTCACGTTCCTTCAAATGCCACGTATTACGGGGCTGACCCGTTTAGCGCCGAATCACGGTGACCTCTCGCCATGTGACATCCAACTTTCTGTACACGACTGGGAGACCTTTGGCAACATGCTACCAAACTTCCATTCATTCTCACCTAGTAGTTAATATGTTACTTTACTGGTCTATCTCGACCTTATGATTCACAGAGCAGTCTATTTGAAAGTCCAGCCACAATAGAAACTCGTATATTTAAAAAAATCATGACATAAATGATGTGAACTCTGCAACTAGGTGCTCCAGGTTCAAATAAAGGCCACTGGAACTGATGCAACATAAACACTGGATTGGAAGCGACAGTGATATCGAATAGGTTTTTCGACAGAATCAACAGTACAGACATTAATGTTAAATAGATACCCTCAAGATCGTGTTAGTTGCAAAATCTGGAACCGAGAGCAGAAGGACGCGTCTGTAAGCTTTGACCAGATTACAGTATAGTCATAGCGGAATTTATGGTGCGCGGCCTAACGTTATGTGTTTTGACTAACAACTGACAATTATCACAAAACAAAGCTGTGATGAGTTGGAAGAATGGCACCATCTGCAATTTTTTTCTGTAGATAGTGAAGAGGAAAGGTAAAACTGGCAGTACCAGCATGATTGCAATGAAAGAAACGGATGAAAAGCAAGGGTATGGTTGAAAGATTTACACTGGTAACCCATCCGCACCATGTAAGCGGTCAGATTTTTGTGAAGAAAGAAAAGTTAGAGCATAATGAAATATTCATAATTTATGAGAGGAAAGAATGGATAAGAATCGATTTTTGCAAAAGAAGCAACGTAATGGCCCAAAAGAAGTTACTAATAAATACCCGAAAGCATTTTCTTATATACCACGGAAGATGGAGGGTGTGTCGCAGTAATTTCGTGTAGTTGAAGAACAACAGCCAGGTGTGAAATTGTACCCCATTCCTGTAAAATACTGAAAAACTGCAGGAGAAGTAATACGAGCAATGCAACGGTCAAAAATTACAAAGGCATGCTCAAAAGCAATGCCTCCGAATTTTTAAAGTGAAAACTCTTTAAGCTTCTCAAATAAAACACTTGGAAGCTTCTTTTGCTTAATATACCATTGACTAGGTTTCCAATTGCAAGACACGGTATAAATCTTAAGTCTTAATATAATCCCTTGCCTCCACACAGCATCAACCTGCTTCAGTAAAAATCGTCAATGAGAGAAACTGGTCGGTGAAGCTGAGGTTTGGGCGAAATTCTACCTATTCAGCAAAAAGGGTTTGGAAAATGTTGTGGCTAATTCTGTTATACAGTAGTCTTTCCAAAACTTTACATACTGTGCTAAGTAAAACAATGGGTCGGTAGCTTTGCGGATTGTCATTTGGTTTACCTGGCTTTAAGATGGCTTAGATTTTTGTCTTTTCAAATCATGGGGTATGTTACCAGTTTGGAGGATATCAGTAAAGAACTCTGCTAGCCAAATTTTTATGTGCTCCGCACTATGGATGAGGAATTCTTAATGGATGCTGTCAAAACCAGATGCCTTCCCCGCTTTCGTTTCTTTGAGAGCTGTCGTTATTTCTTCACTGCTAAGTGGTGGTTCAAATGGCTCTGAGCACTATGGGCCTTAACTTCTGAGGTCATCAGTACCCTAGAACTTAGAACTACTTAAACCTAACTAACCTAAGGACACCACACACATCCATGCCCGAGGCAGGATTCGAACCTGCGACCGTAGCGATCGCGCGGTTCCAGACTGAAGCGCCTAGAACCGCTCGGCTACTGCTAAGTGGTCTGGAGTAGTCTGACTCAGCTTTACAGGCTAGTTTTAGAGCCTTCAATCCCTTTTTGACTTTAAATCTGTGTGATCGAATCTTAGGAATTCTAGAAGTGGTCACAATGTTACCTGCTACTTGCTTGGGAGTAAGAGCCTCCCTCATGATGTCTAAGGCCTCAGCTGTTTCAGTTCACTCAACACGACGAACTGTGTCGATAGAGTGCAGAAATTCGTCAGCTGTTTCACAGTCACTGTTGTCGAAAAACTGTTTGTATAGAGTTTCGCTCTTTTCCGTCTATCCTGGCGTATATTCCTTTCGGAGGCGCCTTTGGATACATTTCTTTGCTGTGGACAGTATAGCTCTACTGAACCTCTTATGATATGTGCGTACTGGTGAGATCCATCCCACGCATTTTTCCATATTTTCAGAAAATGCAGACCAGTCGGCTCTTTTATAGTTCCATCTAGATCTGGGAAATGAACTTAATGACAGGTATTATTGTACCTAATTCGAGAAGCACTGGGAGATGTTGGTTGAGCGGGAAATCATCCAGGACTTTCCTTGACAGTGGTAACGGCAGGCTATTGTTGTCAGAGAAGACAAAACATAAATCAGGATTGTGAGCGATTCTCCTGGCACCAGGACGGAATGCAAACCGATCTTCAGCGTCAAAAACAAGATGGAGGTTTGTTTCTTCACACCAGTCAACCAGTATGTTCCCATTAACATCGTTACGTTTGTATTTCCATGGGCCATGATGGCTGATGAAATCTTCCGAATATAACGCAGGGAGGTCATGAGTGTTTAGTACATGTACTGGCCACATGGTTCCTGGTGGTTATTCACAGCAGTTGTGTCACCAAGTCTGACAGTGACTTCGTGGATAGTTTTCGTGGTGCTGGCTTTGTCGTATGTAGCGCGAAGTAAATCAAATCCAGGTATTTTACCTCTTAAACCAAGCTCAAAAATGGTTCAAATGGCTCTGAGCACTATGGGACTTAACTTCTGAGGTCATCATTCCCCTAGAACTGAGAACTACTTAAACCTAACTAACCTAAGGACAGCACACACATCCATGCCCGAGGCAGGATTCGAACCTGCGACCGTAGCGCTCGCGCGGTTCCAGACTGTTGCGCCTAGAACCGCTCGGCCACTCCGGCCGGCTAAAGCATCTGTTCTTCAGTTTCAACATGAGTAGACGGCTATCAGATCAACTTCCTTCTCATCTAGTATCTAATGTAGAAGTTGGCATTTCGCTCCAATAATGACTTCCTTGTTCAGTTTGCACATTTTAACACTGGGACCAAGTTTTCTGTACAGATGGTAGTTAAAAGCGCCGTTGCTCTGGTTTGCATATCGACTTCGTGTGTGGTGATGTGATGTACGTCTAGCGCTAGTACAGTGTTGTTACTCGTTTAGATCCACCCCGGGGGCACGCACAGCTTATGGTATGCTGCGGACGCGAGTGACATCGTTCCCCTCCGCAGCTATTAAGGAAACGCGATCTGAGCAGTGCCTACACACTAGCGTTGGCGTCACTAATCGCAAGAGGCCGTCTGATAAGACTACCACCGTGTCACCTGGCAAGACCGCGAAACAGTCAGTGGGACTATATAATTAAAAAAAAAGTACTAAAATAATTTTTATTTCATGTCTAGGAGCTGCTGGATTTACCCATAAAATCTTATTACCAAAAAAAGCATTATTTAATAGCAAAAAACACATTCTATTTGAATTTGTTACAATTGTATCATCAGGTGTAAAGTGATGGATGTTAAAATTTTACCGCGAATCCACCTTTTCCCTAGTTCACATTTATCGTTAGAGCTCCGCCTCGCCTATGATGTAGTCACTGATGTAGAATTATATATCAGCTAATATTCGAGGCAGGTTCAGAACCTGATGCTGCCGAGAAGAGACGCTTGTATATAGGATACTAATCTTTATCGTTGTCTTCTAAAGCAGAAAATGCGCCATCTTGTTTGGAAAACTGTCCTTAGGCCTTGAATGTGGTATTTTCCTCCTGTAGGATCCTGTTAGGAGTAATTTGTTTAGGGATTACGCGTATAAAATAGGGTGCACGATATTCATATTCCATTTCTATTAACCAAACCTGGTGTGGGTCTCAGATAGATAAGCAAATCCCATAATGTGGTCTTTTAGGCTTCCTTGCCACACTTCATAGCAGTGAATGTTTTGTTGCTGTCACACTGATCTTATTAAGAAGAAAAATTTTCCCAAAAAACCAGCGGCGTACTGCTGGGCCAAGGTTCAGTCAACACGCCAGTATTATGTGAACTAAAACTGGACAACGCTCTTTTCGCTAAAATACTATTGAGAAGTGACATTCTTAGAAAGCATACATTTTGCATAACACAACAGAAATTAAGGATCGACAGACATGTTCCCATCCAGCACGATTTTGGAGTGGTAAAAAGTACCATACTGAGTATGTATGTGTGAGTGTGTGTGTGTGTGTGTGCGCGTGTGAGTGCGTGTGCTCGAGCGCGCATATGTCATGTTCGTGTGATCGTCTTATAAGCAATAAGCGACCTAGAAATCGGATAATCGTTTAAAAAACACAATGAATTAACCAATAATCGATCTACAGTTCGGACAAGCATTTAAAAATCACAATGAATCCGTGTCTAACATTTGCTCAGAAATATACGTATGTAAGCATTGGACTGTCAGTAAAATAGGCTTCTGTGGCTCATAGTTCTTGCAAAAACTGTGGCCCACATTCATTGATCCAGCCTGGTAAGTGTCTCAGACTGTTGATCAGATCCCGTTTTGTCCGCAGCTCGTGGTCGTGCGGTAGCGTTCTCGCTTCCCACGCCCGGGTTCCCGGGTTTGATTCCCGGCGGGGTCAGGGATTTTCTCTGCCTCGTGATGACTGGGTGTTGTGTGATGTCCTTAGGTTAGTTAGGTTTAAGTAGTTCTAAGTTCTAGGGGACTGATGACCATAGATGTTAAGTCCCATAGTGCTCAGAGCCATTTGAACCATTTTAGATCCCGTTTTCCAGTTTTAAATCCAAACTTTCAACTAATTTCTCACCCAGTGCTTTGAATAATTGAGCGAGCACACTTCCTGGCACCCAACTTCACTACTTTGGAATAATAGGGCTACTACAATCACTCCTGACATCAAACTTCCTGGCAGATTAAAACTTTGTGCCGGACCCAGACTCGAACTCGGGACTTTTGCCTTTCGCGGGCAAGTGTTCTACCAAATGAGCTACCCAAGCACGACTCACGCCCCCTCCTCACAGCTTTACTTCTGGTAGAGCACTTGCCCGCGAAAGGCAAAGGTCCCGAGTTCGAGTCTCGGTCCGGCACACAGTTTTATTCTGCCAGTAAGTTTCATATCAGCGCACACTCTGCTGCAGAGTGAAAATCTCATTCTGGAAACATCCCCCAGGCTGTGGCTAAGCCATGTGTCCGCAATATCCTTTCCTTCAGGAGTGCTAGTTCTGCGAGGTTCACAGGAGAGCTTCTGCAAAGTTTGGAAGGTAGGAGGCGAGGTACTGGCAGAGGTAAAGCTGTGAGGACGGGGCGTGAGTCGTGCTTGGGTAGCTCAGTTGGTAGAGCACTTGCCCGCGAAAGGCAAAAGTCCCCAGTTCGAGTCTCGGTCCGGCACACAGTTATAATCTCCCAGGAAGGTTCATATCAGCGCACACTCCGCTGCAGAGTGAATATCTCATTCTACTCCTGACATCCTCTGATCAGCTCTCACTTCGAGGTTTCTGTATCTCATCGGCTATGGCTGGCGACTGGTCAAAATATATGCAATTGATGCTTGTACTTATCTTTCAGGTGCTGCGATGCTGCTACGTCGACTGTAACTGCGAAATGTGGAGCGGGCGGTGACACGGATGCTGAACCGGTCGAGACGCTGCGACAACGGCGGCGTCGTCCTGGGTACTTCGACGACTGCGCAGGGACGCTCAGGCGACTGCGTGGCGTGGCCGCGCACTTGTGTGTGTGTGTGTGTGTGTGTGTGTGTGTGTGTGTGTGTGTGTGTGTGTGTGCGTGTGCGTGTGTGTGTCTCGGCACAGCAAACGAGAACAGCGACACTGCCCGTCACTAGTGCGGTAAGCGGCGGCCGGCTACAACTGCTCTTGGACTGGCGGCAACGTAAACACCGCAGCTCTGCAAGACGCCCGTGGACCAGCTTCGTCCCGAATTCGTAAAACAGACTGTAGCACGAAACGTAGTGGCGCGAACTTGGCATACACTGCAGTCTCTCTTCTGTTGTAGCCTACCTGTATATCAAATGTGCATATGTGCACAATGATTGAACTGCCAAACTATTACAGTTATACACCACCTATAGCTCGGAGCCACCACCCTGTTCACAGACCCATACATTTTCAGCGACACCCTGCCCCGAAATAACAAAAATGATAGTCCAATCTAAGACGAATTTACCCAGCTGCACCTTTCCGGGGGAGAAGCGTGCACTAACAAACATATACCTGTCGTGCCTACCAAACTACAATCATTTCGATTAGGTATCATTTGTTTGAAATGAAATGACGATATTGATTGAACAAAATTAGTAGTTTCGACATTTTCTAAAGCTTCGGTGCAATTAATATGAAAAGAACTTGCTGTGTGACACCTTATCCGCTCTGCTCCGTGTTTCCAGTTTGAAGATTCATCATCAGTCTAAGCTTTTTTCAGCTTGTTTGGCCTTCCTGTAGGAAGTGACTAACAACTTTCGCCCACACACTACATTATAGATCTGAGAAACTCCTTTATTATGTTTGTGGAGTTGAAACCATGAATTAAGTTTCAACCGATAAGAACAATACGAATGACGCGGATGTTCTGGATTATTATAAATTTTCCATTTGAATCGGTGAGTCGGAAAAGAGGGTCAAGGACCACAAAGCAAATTTTTCAGGGGACACAGAAAACTTTTTTACTACACAACAGGTTTAAGCATGGTGTCGTGCAGTCATTATGCACCAACTGGCCCCAGGTGAAACAATATGTACCATTAGAACATACTTCAGTCGCGGAGTGTTGCCAGTAATCCAGTATGAATGTACTGGAGATGAACCTTTTTCGAACCTGATATTGCTGATGACGCAACTAGCGCTCTGTTTGCAACACATTGTTCATGTTATGCAAGTCTATATTATTCATATTTATTATAGCAATAAGATAGTGTTTTATGAACACGCAGGCTTGTTCGCAATGTTCCCAAAATATATTCTCAATCCAAATGCAGCAAAGAAAACGATGGATGTGCTTCAATCATTTTTATTCTATCCTTCATTCATTGGCGACTGGCAGGTACTGTGAAAAATGGTTTCTGCTCCTCCATGCACATATAGTAGAATTTTCTTTACATCGTGTTGTTCCTTCTTTTTATTGGAAGAAGTCTGTTATATCCTTGTTTACCTGGAACGTCTGCCTTACATACTTCTTTCAGCCGTGGAAACTTGAAAGCAGTAAGTTCAACAATGAAATGCCAGACTTCAATAATTCCACAAGAAACGCTACGAATAATGAAATGGTTGTACGTAGATAGCTGAAACTTCAATAAATGGTAATCCTCGGGCTTGGTCCCTACTTTAGCTCAGTGTCCATCTAAAATGGTTCAAATGGTTCAAATGCTTCAAATGGCTCTGAGCACTATGGGACTTAACTTCGGAGGTCATCAGTCCCCTAGAACTTAGAACTACTTAAACCTAACTAACCTAAGGACACCACACACATCCATGCCCGAGGCAGGATTCGAACCTACGAACGTAGCGGTCGCGCGGTTCCAGACTGAAGCGCCTAGAGCTGCTCGGCCACACCGGCCGGCCGGCCATCTAACGAGCACTTCTTCTGACAGGACATGACCTCTTGTTATACCAAACCTTGTATAGCCGTTGGAAGATCTGTCTTAGCTTAGATATGTTACAGTATATTAAGCAAGGTTTGAATGACGAGCCGGAACTGTTGCCCAGGCTAATTGTGCGAATCGATTAATTCTGTTCTAAAAAAAACTTTACGTAGGCTGATATTAATGCTCAGCTAATGGCACCGTTTGCATGCGCCCCTTTCGGATTTTACGAGCAAAAACGGTGACTCTCGTTCGGATTTTTATAAAGAGGTGACATTGATACCAGAAATTTCCAAAAGTTCGGAATCAATTTACTACATGTTTCTGTACGATACTGTAATTAACGTTTGGATGGACAGAGCCTACATTTTTAAAAAATATCTATGGCGTATAGAATACAGAGAGGAAACCTTAGTAGCAAAAATCTCGAAACGTTCTTGATCAGTTTACTTCAGATCTCTAGACCGTTCTCTTATAAAGGTCTGGCCGGACATGGGCCACTTACAGGATGATTCGGCTGCCGCTCCTCTAGGTTTTATGCCGCCCACAACGCCTTCAAATTCCACGTGCAAGATTTTCATATTCTCTCCCCTGCTATGCACAAAAAATATGAATAGGGCCTTTTGGTAGGACATTTAATGTAGTAAAATTATGTAGTGGAATACCTTGTCACTGGAGGCCACGGATTTCGGGTTATTCAATAAAAACGCGTTTGCTGGTCACTTTTGTTCCTTTTTCTTGAATAATTCGAAAACCACTGCCACTAGCGAATATGTGTCAGTGTACAAAATTAAACCATATTAAGTGTCTCACAGAAAGGTTCTGTTCACTTTCACTGGAGGACAAATAAAACAGCTGGCGCGTAGTAAGCGAGAGAATATGAAAATCTAGCACTTGGTGTTTTAAGGTGTTGCGGGTTGCATAAAACCCAGTGGTAGAGGCTGCTAAATCGCGCTGTATGAAGGGGAAAATTTGTTATCAGCAGTCTCTCTAAGTTCTTGATCAATTGATTTCATATTTTCACACAATATTCTAATAAACGTTTGTATGTATATAGGCTACACATTTTTAAAATATATATGACATATAAATAAATATATAATAAAATAGAAAGCAGAAACGTTGACAGGAGATATCTCGAATTTTACACGATATTCTAATAAACATTTGGATGAACGTGTGTGTGTGTGTGTGTGTGTGTGTGTGTGTGTGTGTTTGTGATATATATATTTCTGTAGCTTCTCTGTTTACAACGGATCACATTTACAAAAAGGGTTCAAAATTTACACCGTTTGCTAGAACAGAAATATTACCTCGCTCAATTATCCCTTCACGCCCAAGCCTAGCTACTGGACGTGCGCGAGGTACGCCATCTGGTGATGTCACATATTAAACATTTCTCACCACTTTTGTGGTATTTCCAGACATTTGTGGCCCCTTGTGTCTTATATTAAATTACAGGTCTCAGCGTCTTCTACGACGCTTCGGGGATTTAAACGTTAGTAAGATTCACCCTGTATATAATTTTAAACAAGAATTGTATACACAACTACGTGCCATTTCATTTTCTTCCTCACACTCGGTTTTCACCGAAAACAATTTTGTAGTATTTATGGCTTATCTGCTTATGATTAGATTACTTTTATGGAATTTGAATAGTCCAAAACTTTGTAACTCTACCCGTTTACAGCTTAAAACTATGCGAAATACTATCAGTGAAGCTACTATCCTCACAGATCTAGCTTCAGAGAAGGTCCCAGTCGTTTTACCCATTCATTTTAAGCGATTTCAATTCCCAATCTAGGAATCCTTGGCAATAACAATAAACGAGGCTCAAGTTCAGAGAAGCGGAATAGGAGATGAACAGAAAGGAGGGAGAAAATAGATAAAAGTAGCCGTAAAGAGGAAATAGCCAGAGAGAGGCGAGCAGAGAAGATGGAGAAATATAGTGGTGAGCAGGAGATGGACAGAGAGATGGGAGAAGTGCTAATGAACAAAGAAAGAAGAAGGGAAAGGAGATGGACAAAGGGGAGGGGAAAGAGGAGATGAAAGAGGGACGGGGAGAAGGAGATTAGGACGTATATCCATTTCCCATACATATTTAGCAACTGCGGAGCAGGTTCAGTAATAAAATTATAGCGTGCCTCCTCCATTACTAGTATTTCACTTAGCGCTACGATTGTTAACAGATCTGGAGACTGTGGCAATGGCGGCACGCAAATGGGAGGAAAGCTGTTTGTTTGAGTCGTTTCTGTTGTGGCGTAACAAGCTAGTCACGCCACACTGAGGAGGAAGCCGAAAGGCACGCGCACACACACGCCGACTGGCGTCAAGTCTGGAACAGGATACGTATTGAATACTATAAAGAAAATACGTATCTTTGGAATGTACTTAACTTTTAATCAATCCTTGTGATACATCTCTCTTGACTATACAAATGAGACTCGTAAGATACATGCACTGTGACAATTGGCGCCTTGCTAAGTCGTAGCCATTAACTTAGCTGAAGACTATTCTAACTGTCTCTCGGCAAATGAGAGCAAAGGCTTCGTCAGTGTAGTCGCTAGCAACGTCGCCGTACAACTGGGGCGAGTTCTCGTACGTCTCTCGAGACCTGCCGTGTGGTGGCGCTCGGTCTGCGATCACACAGTGGCGACACGCGGGTCCGACATGTACTAATGGACCGCGGCCGATTTAAGCTACCACCTAGCAAGTGTGGTGTCTGGCAGTGACACCACAGTTTCCTTCTGCATTCGAAACACTCACGTATGTGTAATCTTATTTTCTTAGTGGAGGATTTTTCCAGTTCTTTCTTGGCTTACTTGACTTCCTGTGTTTTGTCCGTTCTACCTGTGGACTCACGAACCGTGTCGGATTTGTTGTCGATAGCAGTTACTATTATCCTGTTAATGTGTGCGTTTTCCTGACTCTTCGCAACCCCATCTACGAGGACAGGCGTCACACATGCAACTGACAAGTATGCAGTGTTATAATTTATAGAATTTCTTGGTATTTTCGAGACTCTTAGTTTTCATTTAACTTTATTCTTGATAAGTTAGCAGAGAAATTTGGAAATTTGTGTGTGTGAAAAAATAAACACTTTCACTAAAATGCTTGTTTTTGGGGGAAGGAAGATAATGGCACACGTCACCCCTCTCTCCTCCACCATCACTACCACCACCACGAGCACAACCCCTTGGATTCGCGCCTTCCTTAGAGTTATTTACGCTGTCGCAAAGACACCACTAAGATAATTTCAGTCATTATCAGTAAGGTTCAATTAACTAGCAGCTCTTTAGTGCTGTTTTTTTTCTGGGTCAATTTGCGTTAAGTAATTTCTGTAAACCTTCACGAAAATTTCTGAAAATATGTTTTTAATCGGAAAAAGAACAAATTGAAAAAGTAGGTACAGCGTTGGTAAAAGTAGCTATGTTTTACAGCTCAAAGTCAGGAAGTATGTGGGCATAATTTGAAAAATGCGCTCGAATTGGCTGAAACGCTGGTTCTCGGTGTGTTTAAATGGATTCTCACGAGCGAGCAGTCTGAAATTGCACTCGTCCAACAGCAGGAGTATCTGGAACAGATCGATCACAAAGCAACGTAGCAGGGGAAACAAACGGACAGAAATGGAATGGGGAGAAAATAGGGCTTCTAGTTATACAGGTCTGGACAGGAAAATAGACAGACGATAAACTTGGACCGCTGGAAACCGGTTAAGGAGGCTAAATGTGTACTTGCGTAAATATCCAGCGGCGGGATGTATAATCCACAACACGAAATTATCAACACTAAAAACAGATCTAAGCGGGGTACCAATTATGTCTACGGAAGGTAAACGTTTCTGGCTATGCGAATTAACTATAATTTTTAATGTAACAGCCTTCAACAGCGAGATAACGCAGTGCATAAGACATTGCAATCACATCGACAAGAGCGCCGCTCCGATCCTCATTCGTGTCTCACGATACATGTTTTCCATGCTTTCATAAATAACTGCAGGTCGATTCCCATAGGTTTCTGTCACCCTTATCCAATATGGACAACGTTATGACTCTGCAAGGATACTAACCCGCAGCAAAAAAGAAGTAGGTGTAGTAGTATTCGGTTTACAAAGGATAAGAAACTTGCAGTGTAGATGCACTTTAGAAAATATAATCACTAAATAAATAACGGAAGATGTCTGGCAAATCAGGAACAGTTCTGATATTGCATTCATTAGTATACTACTGGCGGTGAAATTTCTCTAAGCTATTGCTGGAACTTGTCGATGAACTTGTGGCAACCGTTTTATATAACACTGGGTAATTTCTAAGTGGTTCGCCAGTGAGTCTGCAACTCAAGAGGCGAGTATTAGCTAAACGAAGCGTGGGTATGTTTTCGTCTCAATAAAATTGCGTGAAAGAGATATCTAAATTAAATGGTCGAATAATATTGATGGGTATCACACTTGCTGCCAAAACTGAAACTTCCTTTGGCTATCTCCAGATAACAGCTTACCTGAAAGATCTTCATGTCTTCTCGACAGTGACAGCATCGTAGAACGGAACTTCTAGCAGGCGTTTCAGCTGGAAAGCCTCTGCAGGATTATGGACAGAGAGAAGGGAACGGACAAGTAACAGAAAGTCAGAAAGTCAATATTTTTTATATATTAAACCACAAACACAGGAGAAAGGCAAGGCTGCCTTTACGTTGTGCGAAAGTACCAATCCACAATGCTGAAGTTTCCGTACTAATCGCCTCTCCTCCACAAGATTATGTATTAGTAAAAGAAGAATACAAAAGATGAATAAAAAGTACATTCAAACTCGGGGGATTTCTAACTGATAAAAAGCGCGGGAAATTGCTCTGAGAGAGAGGGGACACGTTGGTTGATCATGAGAGTGAACGACATTCTAATGCCAAGGATGGCATCTGTGACAACTCTTACCAAAGTAACATTACCTTGTGGTGTGCAATCTATTCGAAGAACAAACTACCCACGCGCGTTAATTTCGCCGATCGCGGCTGATGGATTTTTTTCTTTGTTATGAAACCAAGAGCATAGAGAAATTGTATGTCACTTGGACGCTTAAACTGATTTAATTATTTATTTATAGTTCTGTGCATTTCTTCCCTCTCACTTTTTTTTATCGTTACACGGTATAACAGAGGTCTAAATGTCTATCTACCAGCCTTTTTGTTAGACTGCCCACAGCGTCGACGTCGGGTTATTCGTCCATCCTACCACAAGAAAATGTTTTTATTTGTTTAGGAGTGTTTTAGACATTGGAATACCATATTCATCTCGTTTTTGTTAGTTCGCATCCCCAAGTCCTGAATAATCACTGTCCAGTCACATTAACGTGACTACCTATCAAAAGCCTGAATAACCATCATTTGCAGCACCAACAGCTGTAGGACATTCAGGAAGAGAGTCAGTGTGGTTCTGGAAGGTACCAACAGGGGAGTGGAGCCACGTCTACTCCAGTGTCGTTGCCAACTGCGCTAGGTTTCTCGTCTGATGATATATGGCGCGAACAGCCCGATCGAGCTGGCTCCACAAATGATCGGTTGGGTTTGAGTCTGGGGAGTTTGGTTGCCAGGGGAGTACGGTAAACTCAGCCTGGTGCTCTTCGAACCACGCACGTACACTGTGAACTATGTGACACGTTGTATTGTCCTGCTGGTGGACGTCATCTACATCTACATGGATACTCTGAAAATTACATTTAAGTGCCTGGCACAGGGTTCATCGAACCACCTTCACAATTCTCTATTACTCCAATCTCGTGTCCTGCCAATAAAACGCCGTCTTTGGTTCGACTTCCCCACAACATTTTCTATGTGTTCCTTCCCATTTAATTTGTTCGTAATTGTAATTCCTAATAAGGACCTATAACACTACCTTGGGGAACGCCAGAAATCACTTCTGTTTACTACGAAGTGTGACCTCTCTGACAGGAAATCACGAATCCAGTCACATAACTGAGACGCTATTCCATAAGCACAGAATTTCACTACAAGCTGCTTGTGTGTTACAGAGTCAAAAGCCTTCCGTAAATCCAGAAATACGGAATCAATCTGAAATCCCTTGTCAATAGTACTCAACACTTCATGCGAGTAAAGAGCTAATTGTGTTTCACGAGAACGATGTTTTCTAAATCCATGTTGACTGTGTGTCAATAGACCGTTTTCTTCGAGGTAATTCATTATGCTCGAACACAATATATGTTCCAATATCCTGTTGCGTATCGACGTTAATGATATGGACCTGTAATTCAGTGGATTATTCCTACTACCTTTCTTGAATATTGGTATGACCTGTGCAACTTTTCTGTCTTTCGTCGAGCGAACGGTTGTATATGATTGTTAAGTATGGAGCTATTGCATGAGCATACTCTGAAAGGAACCTAATTAGTATACAGTCTGGAGAAGAAGACTTCCTTTTATTAAGTGATTTAAGCTGCTTCACTACCTCGAGGATATTTACTTCTACGTTAGTTATGTTGGCAGCTGTTCTGGATTCGAATTCTGGAATATTTACGTCTTCTTTTGTGAAGGCATTTCGGAAGGCTGTGTTTAGTAACTCTGCTTTGGCAGCTCTGTCTTCGATAGTATCTCCATTGCTATCGCGCAGAGAAGGCATTGATTGTGTCTTGCCGCTGGCATACTTTACGTACGCGCAGAATCTCTTTGGATTTTCTGTCAGGTTTCGAGACAAAGTTTCGGAGTGGAAGCTATTATAAGCATCTCGCATTGAAATCCGCACTAAATTTCGAGCTTCTGTAAAAGATCGTCAATCTTGGGGATTTTGGGTCTGTTTAAATTTACATGTTTGTTTAGTTGTTACTACAACAGTGTTCTGACCCGTTTTGTGTACCAAGGAGGATAAGCTCCGTCGTTTGTTAATTTATTTGGTATAAATCTCTCAGTTGCTGCCGATACTATTTCTTTGAATTCAAGTCACATCTGGTCTACACATATATTGTTAATTTGGAAGGATTGGAGTTTGTCTCTCAGGAATGCGTCAAGTGAATTTTTATCTCCTTTTTCGAATAGGTATATTTTTCGTTTATTTTTGGAGGATTTGGGGGCTACAATATTCAACCCCGCTATGGCAACCGTGTGTTCACTAATCCCTGTATCTGTTTCGATGCTCGTTATTAACTCGGGATTATAATCATCGTGTCAAGGAAAAACTAACTGCTTGTAGAGGTGGACATGATCCCAAAGGACAGGTGCATACTAGTGTTGAATCACTGTGCCTTCTAGAATGACGAGATCACACTTTATATAGGTACCCTTCACTGCTACCTCTGCTACCTGCCGTACATGAGTGGTTATTTTACGCTGATGTCGAACGTAGGCGGAGATCACATTAATGTGACTGGACCCTGTATTAATTAAAGCATATTTCTACATCTGACATTATCGTGGTTATTTTGTTTTTAAAAGTGGATACCAGTCGAGGACAAGGAAAGGAAACTCCGCCATCAGCCCCTGAAGACCACGAAATAGTCGACCGACCGCTGTGTCATCCTCAGTTATTCATCATCAGGTGCGGTATGGGGGGGGGGGGGGGGGCATGGGGTCAGTACACTGAGCTCCCGGCCGTTGTCGACATTTCTGCCTTGGAGCCGCTTCCTCTCAGTCTGGTAGCTCCTCAATTGGCATCACGAGGCTGAGTGCATTATACTGTAGTCCTCTCAGAAAGGAATAATCTCTGGCAGTACTGGAAATCGAACGTGGGTCCCATGCATGGGGATGTGTCACATTGACCACTCGGCTACTGAGGCGGACCCTATCGAGGACATCACTGAGAAATACGAGAATGTATAATGCCCTGAAGTTGGCGTATGAGTACCGAGCTGGCGGACAATGACCCTGATGGAGTGATAGAGCAGGAACTAATCGAAAGGTAAAACCTTTGAGGATGAAAGGAAGGGAGGAGGAGAAGAAGAAGAAGAAGAAGAAGAAAACACCTCTGCATTTGAAACTGCGTGTGTTTTCGATGTCCGCTTCAGTTATTCCTGAGGACAGCATACGGTTTTCAAAGTGGTCTATTTTAGGGCGAATGCCCAAATATTTCGACATTTTCTGCTCTAAAGATGACAAGATAATGAGATGAAGTTGTATCACTAATTATGATTGTTATCGGTAGCTCCCTCTGCAGCCAAGATCGACCTGAAGGAATTGCATTCCAATGCTCTAGCAGGAAGAATTACGATTGTCAGTAAGTGGTCAGCCAGGAAAGGAGGGATGCTGACGTAAAGTTTGTAACGACCAGAAGATGCTCCAGTTCCTTACACTGAATCACGACCTCACCCACGGTGTCCCGTGGAATGCGAACACGGGTCTCTTTTTAGTAATTCGTCTGTTGGATATGGGCATTGCGCTCGGGGACTCCCAAGGTGGTACTTCAGATATTCCAGAGAAACAGGCAGCATTTATTTGTCTAATTACTTATCCCAAAAATATTATGGACGCAGGGCCCTGTCTTAAATCTAGCCGAGTACTCTTCACCTTTCATCGTTATGTTACGTATCGTGTGCTACACGAGGCGTACCACGTAGTATGAAATCCAGCACTGGAAGTAGCTATGACAGAAACAGTAAAAAGAGTATAGCTACAGCATAAAAAACGGCTTATATTTGTTTGTGACGTGGAGCATAATGAAGATAATTTGCAGACCGCTATATTTGGACTGTGGATCATGGCAGCAATGGGCGTGAGAAGATGGGATGGAAGATGGGAAAAGAGGAACGTGAGGAAGTGATAGAACACTAGGGCTATTCGGAAAGTAAGTTTCGATCGATCGCGAAATGGAAACCACAATGAAAATCCGATGAAGTTTTGCATAGATGTGTTGGACTGTATCTCTAGTATGCCCGTCGATCGCGTCACGTCGCTCTTTACAGTTCTGAGCGCACTGTGAGCTCGTAAAGATACCTAGATAAAGTGTCTCCCGCCAAGTATGAGTGTCTCTGACAGATTTCGCCTGATTTCATGCAGCTTACACAACGTAACTGTCATGGGATTTTTCCTTCTTTGTGAAAAGGCAGGGCCAATGAGGACGCTTCTGCAGCGTTTCAGATGGGAAGTGTTGGATTTTGCCCCCTCGTAGCTTAGAAGGTGCCTAAAGGATGCTGCGTTCTCGGAATGCTGTACAACAATTCAAACAAATAACATCAGTAATTTTATTTCTATAAAGCAGATTGACATTACTTAACTTGGAGATTTACAAGTAGTAATCGCAAACGACGGGCGACATGCAAACAGTTATGTTCGTCGCTATAGACAAGTCCAGACAAGCAACTGTTAAGGATCACTAATAGCTGTTCTGGTAGCACGCTCCACGAATACATTCCACTAATGTCCCCTACTGAGTACTAATGTCCGTATACTGAGGCGATCTGAACGGCCGTAGCTGGCAGGAGCGGCGCTTATACTCACTTCTTGCAGAGACCGCTCCTGTCGCTGCGCAGTCCTTGTCAGCGGGCGCTGGATGTCGCTGGACCGGCTTCTGTGATCTTGCCTTCTTCTTCTAGTTCCGACGCTTGTGGTTACGCCAGGACTGGAAGTATTTGATCACCCACCGTACAGCCTGGACTTGGCACCCTCTGATTTTTATCTTTGCTCACATGAACCGCTGGCTATGAAGACAACATTTTGAGACAGACAAAAAGCTGCAGACAACATTTTGAGACAGACAACAAGCTACAGATCAACGTACAGAATTGGCAGAAAGCACAGGCAGCTGCCTCCTATGACGAGGGTATTAGGAAGTTACTACAAAGCTACGACAAATGTCTCAGTCGGTGAAGCGACCAATTCGAGAAGCAGTTGGAAGGAGTAGCTATTTTTTGCAAATAAAACATTTTTCATTTTCACTGTGATTTCCATTTCGCGATCGATCAGACCTCATTTTACGAATAGTATTCGTACGAGCAATGAACAGAAGTGAAAAAAAAGTAATTTGACATGACTGACCGAAAAATAAAAAAATAAAAAATAAGAAATGGAACCAGTAGGAAAGACGGGCATTTGCTTCACTGTCTGAAAGAGAGAAATAAGGGAGATTAGAGTTTAGCGTCCTGACGTCGACTAGGTCATTAGTGACAGACCACAAGCTCCTACTGGGGAATAAAAATGGTTCAAATGGCTCTAAGCACTGTGGGACTTAACATCTAAGGTCATCAGTCCCATAGACTTAGAACTACTTAAACCTTACTAACTTAAGAACATCATACACATCCATGCCCGAGGCAGGATTCGAACCTGCGACCGTAGCAGCAGCGCGGTTCCAGACTGAAGCTCCTAGAACCGCTCGGTCACAGCGGACAGCCCACTGGGGAATAATCGTGAAGGGCCGGCCGGAGTGGCCGTGCGGTTCTAGGCGCTACAGTCTGGAGCCGAGCGCCTGCTCCCGTCGCAGGTTCGAATCCTACCTCGGGCATGGATGTGTGTGATGTCCTTAGGTTAGTTAGGTTTAATTAGTTCTAAGTTCTAGGCGACTGATGACCTCAGAAGTTAAGTCGCATAGTGCTCAGAGCCATTTGAACCAATGATCGTAAAGGAAGTCGCTCGTGTTCTTTTTATAGGACCTATCCAGCATTTCCATTAAGTGATTTAAGGAAATAAGTAATATAGGTCACTTTTTAGTAATAAAGGCGTATTTAAACCATACTTTTTCGCTTTATTTCAGAGCATCTTCAGTGGTCCCATTTCTTGTTTCCTGTTTCATTCTGCTACACATAGATATTTGTTTTTAGTACACTGCACTTCACTAACACGGAAATATTTTCGTTTTCATGTTGTGCAGATCCACTTACACCTTATCAAAACAAAGTGCACAAGATGTAAGGGATCTGCACAACATGAAAACGAAAATATATTCCGTGTCAGTGAAGCACAATGTACTAAAACTGAACACCTATGTGTAGAAGAAAATTAGGAACGAAGCAGGAAACAAAGAATCTGACCACTGAAAATGATTTAAAATAAAGTGGCACGCATATGGTCTAAATAACACTTTTATTGTAACTGAAAATGATGACATATCACCTATATTAGTCACATAACTGAAACTGCGAAGTAGAGGGCTAAAAACAAAAAGATAAAATGATTTACAGAAAACAAGGTAATCGCAAATGACTGAGTGCGAGTCCACTGTGTTAAGCACTGTGCCATCTCTCTCGAAGATTAAAAAAAAAAAAAAAGGAAGTGCTTCAGCTGTTTCTTAAGTGCTCATAGGGCATGAATCACAAAGGGAATACAGCTCAATAGTGTGATGACTTCGTTATCCATCTGAAAAATACATACATGGTAGGAACCTACAATTAGTCAGTAGCCACAAACCACTCTCAAACCTGCACTGGCAGTTGTTGACGTATTGACGTATAATAAATTTCAGTGAGAAATGGGTATCAATGTTTAAAGTTACGCATGAGTAAATTACTTGTCATTCAGTTTCTTCCGGAACTTACAAACCTGTCGGCTTTTCGCTGATTTAGATGGCCGGGGACCAACTGCGGAAACAGCAGCATTCTGGGAAACAAGGAAGTGCGAGAGAGAAGGGGGAGACCGAGCTAGCTGACAGGTATTCCGCCCCGCCCGCCATCTGTTGCCCACAACTTGAACCACTTGGACAGCAGTCGGCAATATAGACGCTCTGAAGCCGGCGTTTCTGAAGTTTTGCAGAACCTTACTGTGATGCAGAAATAACAAGTTTATCAAAAGAATAATTGTATACTCACATAGAAATAATAGAAATTCCTGGTAGTCAATATAGTTTGAAAAGTTTAGAAAAATTTATTCAATCATAAAAGAAAAATAGTCATAAAAAGCAGATTATATTTTAAATAGAGTTGTCATTGAAAGTGATATTAAATTATTAATGGATAAAGAAGATTGTGTTGGACAAGTTTTAGGATTTAATAATCAAATTATTGAAGCTAATAAAAAATTGTTGCTAAAGATGTTCCTAAAATATTTCAGTCGATTTATTTAATATATAGATTCTAATTTGACTGATGGAATGTTTATTAAACATACTGATCAATTTCATAGCCTCATGTTGAATTTCGTGGTCCAATAATTTATGAACCACATGATACTGTAAATATTCCAATTATTAATCCTACTCAAGATTTAGAAAGTCCTATAACTGATGAAAATGATAATCTGATTAAGTTTAATGGTGTTTATGTAACAATTGGTTTAAAAATGTCTTGGTAAATTTTATCCTTAATCAATCTTCAATAAAAACGAGAGTTATTAGTTTTACTCATTCCCTGTGAATGAGAAATAAATAATTTAAATGCACTGAACAAGTATACAGAGGTTGAAATAAGTATTGGAGATGGATTGCTTCATCCGCATTATATAAAATTATACATGAATTTTACAATTGTTATAACTAGTCCAGATGGATCAGAAACAGATTAACCAATATATGATGGAAAATCGAATAAAAATTTATCGATAATTATGTGGCAAAACTGTTTGATTTTGTAACAATAAAGAAAGAAAATAATATATTATCTAGACTCGAAAATCCTTTTATTTCATCAACAGCTATATTATGTTTGACTTCATCTGGTACTTACAAAACAAGCTTGGAAGGACATACTGTTAATAATGGAAAAATTAAGAGCAAGAAAAACCAAGTACTTTATCCATTATTAATGCTTGGTGGATTTTTTAAAGATTATAAACAAACTATGTGGGGAAGAGATTTAACAGTAACTTTTACTAGGTCTTCTAGTTTTGGGGATGCAATTCGTAGATGACCTGAGTATAATGATGCAGTAGTTGAAATTAAAGATACACTTCCTAAGGAAGGAAAAATGGTAATAAAATCGATGGAAATTCGTGTACCAATTGTTAAAAATGAACCAACCTTCAAGTTAAAACAACGAGAAAATATTATGAAAAATCCAAAAGTTCCGATATCTTTTTATGAACTAAAAACTGTTGAAGTTGCACGATATAGTGCTAAGAAAAATTCTGAACTAGCCCGGATTGAGGCTGATCCCTCACCTGTGGTAGAGTGGGAGGTCGTCTCAAGGTGTGGCAGGGGGTGAAAGACATTCCGGAGGGCTGAACGGAAGGCATCTCCAGTTTGTCTGACGAACCGGTTTCAGGCTCTGTCTCAGGCTGATACTGATCTTCAGTCAGAGGAATTTGATATGTCATATTTCATAATTATTACTTTTCACACAAGTCGTAAAAATAATCAGTTACTTGACTCTTCATCATTCGACCACGTTAATCTACAGAATATGTACTTGAAAAATGAATGAAACAAAATCTTCCCACAGGAAATGTGGATTATTAATCCTCCAAATAATTTTCTCAAAGTATACGACGTATTTCTTGATTTTAAAAGAGTTCCACTACTCATATCAGACACTGACATACCTCCATATAATTTTATAACAAACTACCCTATCTGTGTGATTAACATGACTCACAGAAATAATATTGTACCTTCACAGAAAACGAGTATGAAGCTTTGTACAACTTTCAATGAAAAACGTCCTACAGATACTTTAGCGTATGTAACGATATATGGCGAGAAAAATTTAACTTATGATGCACAGCACAGAATATTTGCTGAAAATTTTTAATTATATAAATGAATAAAAAAATTTGAAAAAGTTAAATAAATCTGTACAGCTTGTTTACATTTAATTTTGAAGTATTTTCAGAAAGAAAGAGAAAATAAAAACTGAAAAATTTAGTACGTCAATTAGAAAATAATATCCAGTTCTCATTTATCTGAATAGCTATTATTATACAGATTATGTTAGGATTTTGAATTTTCAACATTGGTTAATATTTGCTTGAGATCGATGAACAGCGCTGAGGGTTGGCAATTCGTATTTTATCAGGCAGCATGTGGCCTCTAGATAAAGATATAGCAATGCTTTCTGTCACTGCAAGCAAGTGCGCCTTATGAGTGTAGTTACGTGAGTTACGTGTGCTCCCTGCCGTCGTTGGATAAGCAGCTGCAGCAGCAAGTCGTATACTCCTAGCTCACTCATTTGTTACATAGTTTAATTCTTAATTTCTTTGCGTGTTTTTGGCACTTGCATTGTTTAATTCATAAATTTCGGGCGTATTATAGTATTTGAGAGTTGTAGCATCGCGTTTTAGTACCTGAACAGTGTAAATTCGCGTAGTCGTTTGTCTTCTGTTTTTGTTTTGAACGGCCAATGTCGGTTGGTCACAGTCAGTGTGATCCCTGCCGCCGTTGGATAAGCAGCTGCAGCAGCTAGTCGTATACTCCTAGCTCACTCATTTGTTACATAGTTTAATTCTTAATTTCTTTGCGTGTTTTTGGTACTTGCATTGTTCAAATTCATAAATTTCGGGCGTATTATAGTATTTGAGAGTTGTAGCATCGCGTTTTAGTACCTGAATAGTGTAAAATCGCGTAGTCTCCTTCCGCCGCCGAGTAGTGTGTCAGCAGTGCGCAAGTAGCAGCATTACTGCATTTACTAGGCAATCTTGTATTTTAATAACCGTTTAAATTTTGTGTCGATTTGTTTGCGCTCTCTGTAGATTAGTTCAGACGTTCTTTGCACAACATGCATGGATGGGGACTGCAACTGCTGTGTTCGGATGCAGGCTGAGTTGGCATCCCTTCACTCCCAGCTTCAGGCAGTGTTGGCTTCGGTCACACAGCTTGAGGCTGTTGCCAATGGGCATCACTGTGGGGGTCCGGATGGGGGTTTGTCGGGGGCGGCCAGCTCGTCCAACGCATCCCCCGATCGGACTACGACTGTGGTTGCCCCAGATACTGCCCGCATTGAGGCTGATCCCTCACCTGTGGTATAGTAGGAGGTCGTCTCAAGGTGTGGCAGGGGGCGAAAGACATTCCGGACGGCTGAACGGAAGGCCTCTCCAGTTTGTCTGACGAACCGATTTCACGCTCTGTCTCAGGCTGATACTAATCTTTGGCCAGAGATGGCTGCTTGTCCTGTTCCAGAGGTTGCCCTTCAGTCTGCAAGATCCGGGCGGTCGCAGAGGGTGGGCTTACTGGTAGTTGGGAGCTCCAATGTCAGGCGCGTAATGGGGCCCCTTAGGGATATGGCAGCAAGAGAGGGGAAGAAAACCAATGTGCACTCCGTGTTCATACCGAGGGGAGTCATTCCAGATGTAGAAAGGGTCCTTCCGGATGCCATGAAGGGTACAGGGTGCACCCATCTGCAGGTGGTCGCTCTTGTTGGCACCAATGATGTGTGTCGCTATGGATCGGAGGAAATCTTCTCTGGCTTCCGGCGGCTATCTGATTTGGTGAAGACTGCCAGTCTCGCTAGCGGGATGAAAGCAGAGCTCACCATCTGCAGCATCGTCGACAGGACTGACTGCGGACCTTTGGTACAGAGCCGAGTGGAGGGTCTGAATCAGAGGCTGAGACGGTTCTGCGACCGTGTGGGCTGCAGATTCCTCCACTTGCGCCATAGGGTGGTGTGGTTTCGGGTTCCGCTGGATAGGTCAGGAGTCCACTACACGCAACAAGCGGCTACACGGGTAGCAGGGGTTGTGTGGCGTGGACTGGGCGGTTTTTTAGGTTAGATGGCCTTGGGCAAGTACAGAAAGAGAAACAGCCTCAAAGTATGCGGGGCAAATTCAGGACATGCGGGGACCAAGCAGCAATCGGTATTGTAATTGTAAAGAGTCGAAGCTGCATTGGTAAAGTACCGGAACTTAAAGCGCTGATAGAAAGCACCGAAGCTGAAATCGTTATAGGTACAGAAAGCTGGCTGAAGCCAGAGATAAATTCTGCCGAAATTTTTACAAAGGTACAGACGGTGTTTAGAAAGGATAGCATGCATGCAACCGGTGGTGGAGTGTTCGTTGCTGTTAGTAGTAGTTTATCCTGTAGTGAAGTAGAAGTGGATAGTTCCTGTGAATTATTATGGGTGGAGGTTACACTCAACAACCGAGCTAGGTTAATAATTGGCTCCTTTTACCAACCTCCCAACTCAGCAGCATTAGTGGCAGAACAACTGAGAGAAAATTTGGAATACATTTCACATAAATTTTCTCAGCATGTTATAGTCTTAGGTGGAGATTTCAATTTACCAGATATAGACTGGGACACTCAGATGTTTAGGACGGGTGGTAGGGACACAGCATCGAGTGACATTATACTGAGTGCACTATCCGAAAATTACCTCGAGCAATTAAACAGAGAACCGACTCGTGGAGATAACATCTTGGACCTACTGATAACAAACAGACCCGAACTTTTCGACGCTGTAAGTGCAGAACAGGGAATCAGTGATCGATCATAAGGCCGTTGCAGCATCCCTGAATATTGAAGTTAATAGGAATATAAAAAAAGGTAGGAAGGTTTACCTGTTTAGCAAGAGTAATAGAAGGCAGATTTCAGACTACCTAACAGATCAAAACGAAAATTTCTGTTCCGACACTGACAATGTTGAGTGTTTAATGAAAAAGTTTAAGACAATCGTAAAATGCGTTTTAGACAGCTACGTGCCGAGTAAAACTGTGAGGGACGGGAAAAACCCACCGTGCTTCAACAACAAAGTTAGGAAACTACTTCGAAAGCAAAGAGAGCTTCACTCCAAGCTTAAACGCAGCCAAAACCTCTCAGACAAACAGAACCTAAACGATGTCAAAGTTAGCGTAAGGAGGGCTATGCGTGAAGCGTTCAGTGAATTCGAAAGTAAAATTCTATGTACCGATTTGACAGAAAATCCTAGGAAGTTCTGGTCTTACGTTAAATCAGTAAGTGGCTCGAAACAGCATATCCAGACACTCCGGGATGATGATGGCATTGAAACAGAGGATGACACGCGTAAAGCTGAAATACTAAACACCTTTTTCCAAAGCTGTTTCACAGAGGAAGACCGCACTGCAGTTCCTTCTCTAAATCCTCGCACAAACGAAAAAATGGCTGACATCGAAATAAGTGTCCAAGGAATAGAAAAGCAACTGGAATCACTCAACAGAGGAAAGTCCACTGGACCTGACGGGATACCAATTCGATTCTACACAGAGTACGCGAAAGAACTTGCCCTCCTTCTAACAGCCGTGTACCGCAAGTCTGTAGCGGAACGGAAGGTTCCAAATGATTGGAAAAGAGCACAGGTAGTCCCAGTCTTCAAGAAGGGTCGTCGAGCAGATGCGCAAAACTATATCTCTGACGTCGATCTGTTGTAGAATTTTAGAACATGTTTTTTGCTCGAGTATCATGTCGTTTTTGGAAACCCAGAATCTACTATGTACGAATCAACATGGATTCCGGAAACAGCGATCGTGTGAGACCCAACTCGCTTTATTTGTTCATGAGACCCAGAAAATATTAGATACAGGCTCCCAGGTAGATGCTATTTTTCTTGACTTCCGGAAGGCGTTCGATACAGCTCCTTACTGTCGCCTGATAAACAAAGTAAGAGCCTACGGAATATCAGACCAGCTGTGTGGCTAGATTGAAGAGGTTTTAGCAAACAGAACAAAGTATGTTGTTATCAATGGAGAGACGTCTACAGACGTTAAAGTAACCTCTGGCGTGCCACAGGGGAGTGTTATGGGACCATTGCTTTTCACAATATATATAAATGACCTAGTAGATAGTGTCGGAAGTTCCATGCGGCTTTTCGCGGATGATGCTGTAGTATACAGAGAAGTTGCAGCATTAGAAAATTGTAGCGAAATGCAGTAAGATCTGCAGCAGATAGGCACTTGGTGCAGGGAGTGACAACTGTCCCTTAACATAGACAAATGTAATGTATTGCGAATACATAGAAAGAAGGATCCTTTATTGTATGATTATATGATAGCGGAACAAACACTGGTAGCAGTTACTTCTGTAAAATATCTGGGAGTACGCGTGCAGAACGATTTGAAGTGGAATGATCATATAATATTAATTGTTGGTAAGGCGGGTACCAGGTTGAGATTCATTGGGAGAGTGCTTAGAAAATGTAGTCCAGCAACAAAGGAGGTGGCTTACAAAACACTCGTTCGACCTATACTTGAGTATTGCTTATCAGTGTGGGATCCGTACCAGATCGGGTTGACGGAGGAGGTAGAGAAGATCCAAAGAAGAGCGGCGCGTGTCGTCACAGGGTTATTTGGTAACCGTGATAGCGTTACGGAGATGTTTAATAAACTCAAGTGGCAGACTCTGCAAGAGAGGCGCTCTGCATCGCGGTGTAGCTTGCTCGCCAGATTTCGAGAGGGTGCGTTTCTGGATGAGGTATCGAATATATTGCTTCCCCCTACTTCTACCTCCCGAGGAGATCACAAATGTAAAATTAGAGAGATTAGAGCGCGCACGGAGGCTTTCAGACAGTCGTTCTTCCCGCGAACCATATGCGACTGGAACAGGAAAGGGAGGTAATGACAGTGGCGCGTAAAGTACCCTCCGCCACACACCGTTGGGTGGCTTGCGGAGTATAAATGTAGATGTAGATGTAGATTTTCTCATGCTGTTCACGGCAGAACGGTTTCTCGCACTGATCACGAATGAACATTCTCTCGCGCCAAATTCAACAGTTCTTAACTTCATTCAGAGATGGCGCTGATGTACAATCCACTGAAAATAGCAGAGAAATATGTTTCACTTTGGGCAGCAAGTGGCTGTGCAAATGCTCTAACTTTTGGCTGGACTTAAGAAATACCAGGCTAAGTTGGACTTGGAATCTGGGAGCTAGTCGTAGAACTTAGAAAAATACTAGGCTAAGTTGGACTTAGAATATGGAAGCTAGGCGCAGCTGTAACATTTCGCGAGTGTCTGGAGACATACTGATTTCAACTTTGCATTACTTCAGCTGCATTTAAGTATAGATGTTTAGTCTGTTGTAATATATGCATGGTTAAAGGGTTTTAGATATATTAATCGCTATATCAATATTCAAATATCTGTGAACTTCCAGCTAATTTGAGGACTGTTTAGCAGAATCGACCTTTGTATTTCGTGTATTATAGATGCTTAGGTAATTTTGGGAAATCTACTACAACTTTGTTATGCACATAAAGAATCTTCACTGTATTTTTATTGTTATTTTATTTCATACTTATCTTTCATGCTTATCTTTTAGGACCACCATTTCGGTTATTTGTGTGTTTAACCAGATGACTAAACACTCAGCTCCTTATATCTAGATCATTTGATGTTGACTATTATCATTCATCTGAAAGGCTTGTACCTTTTATCACATTTATTTATGTTAGTATTATTAAAAGTGTATACTTATTACATTTGCAAAACTTGCCAAAGTTAGGCAATTTAAACTGCAGGATCATGTTGTATCAACACCTGCAGCGACTTTCGCTGTTAGGAATAAATCAAATCGCTGTTATGATGATAGCAAGCACCTGTTTAGAAACTAAGTTGTGGATTACCCAATATGTGTGATGTTATCAACCCATATAGTCATAGCATGCACCTGTGTGTGATGTTGTCAACCCATATAGTCTTAGCGTGCACCTGTGTGTTATTGCTTGACCTATTACTTATGAATACAATATTACCAGTATCTGTATGGGTGGATGGTGCCCCAAACGTTCAGGAGCAATTCCTATAAGAGTTTCTTGAATCCTACTCCCTTTGATCTCTATTTGACTATGTTTCGGGAAGCAGGTGACTGACAGCCACTGAGTGCTTTCTGTCACTTACCTCAACACTTTCTCGATGGAGTTTCAACATTCTTCCCAGACAGTACTTAGTTCGCAATGAATCTTCTTTTCAAGCTGTTCACAACTATTTCTCCACACTTTCGTATGCTTAACAAACTATAAAAATTTTCACTCTTTGGTTTTTAAACTCTTCATTGAGTGAAGTTCCTTGCGCCGCAACATTGCGGTTGAAAAATTAAATCTGATGCTTCACATTTTTACATCAATTGTCTATAGCTGTCAATATGGTTGCCAAGTCCAGAGTCCTAACTCCTTGAGAAAGCCCCGCAGTAGCCTGTTTTCCAAGTTCCAGTCTACACATTTTCTTTGCTTCATTACTTTACATTCCTTTCTAACCTTTTATTTTTGATGTGTGAATGCCATTAACATTAAAAATAAACGTGTAGGGCTCGTGATTAAGATCCCACTTTTCCTTAGCTTCTTACTTAATATTAGCAGCGACCAGCGGAAAAACTGATGAACTGAAACATTTGCCTGAGTAGCGACGTTTTAAAGAGCGCACAAAATCTGATGATAACCACACAAGGACATTTTTATTGCATCACATAAACAACAGAGGTCCAAAAACATTAACTAAAATGTCTAAAATTTGCATTTCGCTAAGGTGGAGCAAAAAATGATTATCTTAGAAGATACTGAAGTTTCCAGTGATTTAAAAAGACAGCCAGATTAATTTATTAATGAAAAAACACATGTACATTACAGAAAGTTTCTCAATAACTTCAGTCACATTCTGTTGATGGTCAATCAAGAATCGCCTAAAACAGTAATTTAAATTTAGTCTTACCTCAAGATACATTTTTATTTTTATTTCAGTTTTTTTTTAATTTTCCATATTTTTATTTCGTACCATTTGTCAACTTTCCTCAAATACGCACAAAAATATACAGGCACAATTATATGAAGTTATTAGTACATACTTAGCCTTGTTCTTTGAGCAATGTAATCTTTTTGAAACTTTAACGCCTTATGAAAATGTCAAGCTGGCAACCATCAAGGCAGCCCATGTGTGAACTAAACCAAATAGGACACGTAAACATAAAGATACTGCCAGTTTAAATCATATGAAACGTTTTTCTAGTGTAAGCGACAACATGATTTACGTCTATCGCTTTCCACAGATTGCCTTATTACTGGAAACTTACGATCATCGTTTTGCACATTTTGAATATTTTTATGTTGTTCTTTGTATGTAAAGACATGTATGATATCTGATGTGGTTGCCTTCTTACTTACCTGGAGGATGGTCAGTGAAAAATACCGGCTGTAATAAATAAGTATTACAAAGAACATCGTACCATGCATTCTCCCAAGAATATTATTATTGTTTGTTTGTGAAGGAACGTGACTCGTTGCAGCGATGAGTGTTATAAGCGTTTGATGCAATGTTAGTAAAAAAAAAAGTGACGATACTCGAACACAGCAAGGACAGACTTCTATTCTGCTACATTAGCTGGTTGTGGTAATTTTGCTACTCGATGACTGGCAGTCATAGTATTCAAAAGGATCATAGAACTTTGAACCACAGTTTCTCGGGAGACTAAAGCAGCATTCCTTAGTTTGTTTGCTTTTGTGTGTGTGTGTTATCCATTTAGTCAGAGAAGTGAGTAATTACATATTTGGTATACAATATAAGATATACATCATATGTGTTAGGAATTATATTAATAGTAAATAAACTTAATGGTACACTTTTTAAATTCACACATTCAACACAGTCCACGTAGCACAACTTCTCCGACTGGATCCTTTGCATCTAACTTTTAACTGGATATCCGTTTCTTGCAGAAATAGGGCAATAACGACATAGTCCTTAGTGGACAGGTGTGAAAACAGGTCCATCACAGATATAGGCTGGGGAATTTCTGCTCTGATCAAGGCCCTGAGAAAATTTGCGGCGTTTTCTGTTATAACATGAACATCTTCGTATCACACGGTTGAGATCTTGTAAGGTGTCAGGCAAATCCAACACCTTCCATGAAAACCCTGACATGATAAGCAAATCCAGTAGCATGTCACATAGCTCCGAATAAATCGTGACATTAAATTAACCAAAGTAATACGAGTAACGAGTGAGCAAATGGAATACCACAGACTAACACAATAATGCCTAAATGCATGTCATACCTTCCCGCCGTGAGACAGATGCAGTTCCGAGGGGAGAAACGAGAACAGAAGCCGAGAGCAGAACCGTGTTAAGCTGGAAGGCCCTACGATAAGGGACGGACGGACACCCACGTCGCCAGCTAACTGCTAGGACCACACCACCCGCAAGTTTTTAGCGTGAGATTTTTTCGCGTCTCTGTTACGTTAGGACCACCCCCCAGCCCATGTTAAAAGCTAGAGCCCTCCAGAAGAACAGTATAGATCTTACGACAACACAAAAAGGGCTACACCACCCGCAAGTTTTAGCGTGAGACTTTTTCGCGTCTCTGTTACGTTAGGACCACCCTCCAGCCCATGTTAAAAGATAGAGCCCTCCAGAAGAACAGTATAGATCTTACGATAACGCTAACACCAGCTGCAAGTTTTAGCGTGAGACTTTTTCGCGTCTCTATTACGTTGCAAACTTTAGAAACATTGCCCCACCACGAAAAGTATAACGTTTCTCATTGGATAGACAGAATTTTTGTAGGCAGAGCTTAAGGTTAACATTGAGACCCTGATTGGTCAGATGAAAACACAGCCAGATAGTTTTTTTTTCAAACCAACTTCGGTAAATTGTAGTAAGGAGAAGTTACGAGAGAGTTGCTTCGGAGACGGCGAGGTGAGCGGAGCTGCGCCGGCCGCCGCCCCCTGACGAACACCGACAAGGTAATGAACGCACGCGATGCCACGTTTTTGAGCGCATAAGGCTTCACTCAGAACTGCAGAAGTCTCATCTGTTACATCCCCTTTTTACGTAATACTAGTGTCGATCGTCAATTGAAGCTCATGGTATTCACATTTGCTACATAAGTTAAAATCTGAAACCCGATGATTTTTCTGTTATATAGTTATTGAGAAGCCACATCAGCCACTGTAATTTACGACAAGTTAGATAAGTAATTAAAGATAACTGAGGGTCACTGTAGACCATTTTGATAGTTTTCTCTTTTGTGAAACTTAATTTAAACCTAGATTATAGATGTGATATGGCATAGGTCATCCTTCGATCCATTGTAGAACTTGGAAACCCACTCAGGGAATATTCGTTCACATTTTTGCTGAACGTAGTTGGTTTTTACCATCCTGTATTAAAACATTTCCTTTTATCAATAGTGCAGTTTATAAACAATGTTTTGTGAGTAGAATAAAATTTCCAATGGTAAACTTAACTGCTTTTTCGACGTTATTTTACCAGCTAACTAAAAATAGGAAAGCCTTGAACCCCTTCCACAAAATTTAGTTAGTATTAAGATTCTTTTACAGGGAGGGCAGTGGAGCTGACGCTGAAATCATTAAGTATTTGGTTATATCATCGCTAGTCTCACTGAACTCTTCTGAATTCTACATGTCATGTGTGGTCTGGCGTCTCCTTACCAGCAACAGGTCCCAGGTTCAAACTAGTCAGTTCCCTAAAAAACACGCTCAGAGCGTCGTTGCGCGAAAGTGGTAGGGAGACACGATATAGAACAAATAGACACCACGCAGAATGTTAAGAATCTGTAATCTCATTTGACTGGACTTCACAGTAAGCAGATGGCTAGACTTCCATCCCATAAAGATGTGAAGTATAACATAGGTGGCCTAGCCGGATATGGGTTGTATTAGTGGTATGACGTCGAAATAGTTTGATTTGGGAGAATCAGATTTTTATCGAAATACTCGACTGTATTACGACTTAATGTCTTACTCTGGACTGTTGTGAGATGTGCCACGTCTGTGATCAGTCATGAAGGATTTGTTTCTTTACGCCAGGAACATAATCTGTATCTGGACAGCAAGTGTAGTAAGACTGGCTGTCGACCACACTTTGTTACACCAGGTGGTCCGCCTGTTCGTTGTATGAGATATCCACTGTCTTCTGATCCATAATAAAAGGACACATTTACGTTGACTTTCACACTGGTAGATTAACTTAATTATATTGATCACATGGCGGTTAGTGCATTCGGAACATCTATGTATGTAATACAGTCGTGCAAAGATGAACAAAATCGGTCACACTTTGGCTGTACGATTTCCTTGTTAGTGAGTTGACTCCTAAACTGAAGGGAGTAGATGTCCATGCAAATAATCAGTTGAACGTCAGCCGAATCCACTCTTGCACTTAACTGTGATGTCACTAACTATCAAGAGGCTTCAGTTATAAAGAAACTACTGAGAGTACTGCTCTCCATGTGGCAGGTGACGAATGTCAATGATGTCTATTTTCGCTCCTTCCTTCCAGGCATTGATTTTGCTAGCTCCATATGCACAATGCTGCTGTTGCTGAGGGAAGTATTGATTGCTGACGTGATTCTACAAATCACAATAATGATCGCTAACAACAAACAATCTATCGAGGAAAAACTAAATTTGGTTATCCTCAGACTTATAGAAGTATGTAATATCTGTACAAGCTGATAAGAAAAGTGACATTAATAGTATCTCCAGAGAAAGTTGTGGTTATTTGCGCGCTGTAAGCTGTCTTCATTCATTGCTGCCTGCCCATGTATTAAGCAACAGCCAGAGGAATAACTCTTGGCAGTGTGTTCTTACAATCAGTAAGAATTTTCTTATCGATTTCACTCGCTGTCAAAGACGAAATCAGGACTAACCTGTACGCTGACGTAACCTGTCTTAGAATAAACGTTGTTTCCTTTTCTTTTGTATAGGAACGTAAATTCGATATATGGAATATAATAATGCAACTGGGACTAAGTGTTTAGATTTATTATGCAAATTTGTCTGTTAGTTATTGTAGAATACTTTCTTTATATACAGGGAAAGTAGTGTTAGCACCACAGAGTGTAACTGGATACTTAGTCTTATCATTATTTGTCACCACATAATACGCGTGCATTATTTGCTTAATGTATGTCAGTGAGCAGAGTGGAGACTTTTTAAATCCCAGATGGCTCTCCCTTTCATTTACCACAAACTATGGTAACTAAAAAAACCTTCCAAATGATTACTGTATATATGTCAATTGGGCGTTTGTTAGTTATAGAGATAATAATCTGAATTACGGAGACAAAAAATGGGCGCAGTCACTAGCCTTGTAAAATCTGAGTCGAAAATGTTGATGCAATAATATTGTACCTGGGTGGAGGGAAACGGTGCGGACAGTTCTGCGATCGTTACCTACCCTGAAAAACAAAAAAATCTGTCACGTCTGCTTGCGAAACCTTCCCTAAGTAGGGACGAAAGGAGACATAAAAGTTCATATTGGTATTAGGCCTGACGCCTGACACAGACGACCAGTCGGTCCCAGCCAGTCGCCCGGCGATCCCGACTACCTATCCAGCCACCATACTGCAGGCTGTCCCCAGGACAGGTCCTGAGTGCGAGGTACAAGGCCACACCAGTGATGAGCTCCACTGAAAGTGGCGACAGCAAAAGTGTTTGGTTTTGTGTGTGATTCCTGATGTGAACACCGTCTGTGTGAAAGTCCAACTTTCCCATGGGTATGTATATATCCATACCAGTCCCTCTCACGAAATACAGTAGTGTACAACGTGGTTACGAAATTTCATTTTGTTTGTTGTTTCACGTATGTACCCACACATAAAGTACTCTCAGGCAACAAAAGTTATGGGATACCGTCTGTGACCTTCTTTTGCCCGGCATACTGCAGAGACTCGACGTGGCAGGGACTGAACAAGTCGTTGGAAGTCTCCTACAGAAATACTGAGGCGTGTTACAGCTATATCCATAATTTCGAAAGTGTTGCCAGTGCAGGAATTTGGGCACGAACTGACCTATCGATTGTGCCTCATAAATATTCCAAGCGATCTACGTGGCAAAATCATTCACTCGAATTGTCGACAATGTTCTTCAAACGAATCGCGAACAATTGTGGCCAAGTGACATAGCGCATTGTCATCTGTAATGATTCGATCGTTGTTTGGGAACATCAAGTCCATGAATGGTTGTAAATTGTCTACTCCAGTCAATGATCGGTTCAGTTGGACCAAAGGACCCAATCCATTCCATATAAACACAGTTTACACCATTCTGGAGCCACCACAGCTTGCACAGCGTCTTGTTGACAACTAGGTTCATGGCTTTGTGGGGGTGTGCGCCATACGCGATCCCTCCCATCAGCTCTTACCAACCGTAATCGGGACTCTTTTGACCAAACCACGGTTTTCCAATAGTCTACAGTCCAACCGACATGTTCACGAACGCAGGAGAGGTGCAGCAGGGCCGCGCGGGATTAGCCGAGCGGTCCAAGGCGCTGCAGTCATGCACTGTGCGGCTGGTCCCGGCGGAGGTTCGAGTCCTCCCTCGGGCATGGGTGTGTGTGTTTGTCCTTAGGATAATTTAGGTTATGTAGTGTGTAAGCTTAGGGACTGATGACCTTAGCAGTTAAGTCCCATAAGATTTCACACACATTTTTTTGGTGCCGCAGGAGATATCGTGCTGTTAGCAAAAGCACTCGCGTCTGTCGTCTGGTGCCGTTGCCCATTAACGCTAAATTTCGGCGCACTGTCCTAACAGATACGTTCGTCGTATGTCACACATTGATTTCTGCGGGTGTTTCATGCAGTGATGCTTGTCTATTAGCACTGACAACTGTAAATGGACGCTGGTGCTCTCGGTCGTCAAGTGAAGACCGTCAGCCACTGCTTTGTCCGTGATGAGAGATAATGCCTGAAATATAGTATTATCTGCACGCTGTTGACACTATGGATCTCGGAATATTAAATTCCCTACTGAGTTTGGAAATGAAGTGTCCCATGCATCTAGCTCCATCTGCCATTCCACATTCAAACTCTCTTAATTCCCGTCGTATGGCCATAATAACGTCGGAAATCTTTTCACTTGAATCACCTGAGTAAAAATTACAGTTCTTGTAATGCATTGGCGTTTAGTACCTTGTGTTCACGGTGCTACCGCCATCTATGTGTGTACATATCGCTATCCAGTGACCTCAGTGCAAAGATTCCTCGACTATAGTAGAAATTCACTATGATATCCCAAATCCATGCGTTGGATCGTTCTAGCATGGTCTTAGGAGTTTAGGAGAATATCTTCCGGGGTTGTTATGATGCCGTATGCTCAAGAGGTGGCAATATGCAGGGCGTGTCTCACATGAGTCGTCAGGCAAATGCTCCTGACGACTGGTGTTTTAGCGGATATTGGCAGTTTCATTTTTGTACTGTGTAGCCGAAACATATAGTGATCATCAAGTCTTTCATGCGGCGCCCACTGTCAACGGAAAGCGTCGGTTTGTTTTCGATAAAAAAAAAATTATTTCGAAAGTAGAATTTTACGTGCCCAATCCATAGAGCGGTCCCAGATTAGTCTAGTGCAATATCTGTTTTATGGACACGTATTAACAGGAACAGTAAAACTAGTACTCCAGCAGCAACAGCTAACTGCTACCGCCAAGCGGGCAGCGCTACATCAGTACCGTGGGATAACGGTGTTTCTCATCGACTATCCCTTACAGTTGTTTACACCCGCTGTCTTCAGTTAATTGAGATTTAAATTAATGAAAAATGTTTATTAATTAATGAGTTCAAAAATTTGAATAATACACTCCTGGAAATGGAAAAAAGAACACATTGACACCGGTGTGTCAGACCCACCATACTTGCTCCGGACACTGCGAGAGGGCTGTACAAGCAATGATCACACGCACGGCACAGCGGACACACCAGGAACCGCGGTGTTGGCCGTCGAATGGCGCTAGCTGCGCAGCATTTGTGCACCGCCGCCGTCAGTGTCAGCCAGTTTGCCGTGGCATACGGAGCTCCATCGCAGTCTTTAACACTGGTAGCATGCCGCGACAGCGTGGACGTGAACCGTATGTGCAGTTGACGGACTTTGAGCGAGGGCGTATAGTGGGCATGCGGGAGGCCGGGTGGACGTACCGCCGAATTGCTCAACACGTGGGGCGTGAGGTCTCCACAGTACATCGATGTTGTCGCCAGTGGTCGGCGGAAGGTGCACGTGCCCGTCGACCTGGGACCGGACCGCAGCGACGCACGGATGCACGCCAAGACCGTAGGATCCTACGCAGTGCCGTAGGGGACCGCACCGCCACTTCCCAGCAAATTAGGGACACTGTTGCTCCTGGGGTATCGGCGAGGACCATTCGCAACCGTCTCCATGAAGCTGGGCTACGGTCCTGCACACCGTTAGGCCGTCTTCCGCTCACGCCCCAACATCGTGCAGCCCGCCTCCAGTGGTGTCGCGACAGGCGTGAATGGAGGGACGAATGGAGACGTGTCGTCTTCAGCGATGAGAGTCGCTTCTGCCTTGGTGCCAATGATGGTCGTATGCGTGTTTGGCGCCGTGCAGGTGAGCGCCACAATCAGGACTGCATACGACCGAGGCACACAGGGCCAACACCCGGCATCATGGTGTGGGGAGCGATCTCCTACACTGGCCGTACACCACTGGTGATCGTCGAGGGGACACTGAATAGTGCCCGGTACATCCAAACCGTCATCGAACCCATCGTTCTACCATTCCTAGACCGGCAAGGGAACTTGCTGTTCCAACAGGACAATGCACGTCCGCATGTATCCCGTGCCACCCAACGTGCTCTAGAAGGTGTAAGTCAACTACCCTGGCCAGCAAGATCTCCGGATCTGTCCCCCATTGAGCATGTTTGGGACTGGATGAAGCGTCGTCTCACGCGGTCTGCACGTCCAGCATGAACGCTGGTCCAACTGAGGCGCCAGGTGGAAATGGCATGGCAAGCCGTTCCACAGGACTACATCCAGCATCTCTACGATCGTCTCCATGGGAGAATAGCAGCCTGCATTGCTGCGAAAGGTGGATATACACTGTACTAGTGCCGACATTGTGCATGCTCTGTTGCCTGTGTCTATGTGCCTGTGGTTCTGTCAGTGTGATCATATGATGTATCTGACCCCAGGAATGTGTCAATAAAGTTTCCCCTTCCTGGGACAATGAATTCACGGTGTTCTTATTTCAATTTCCAGGAGTGTAGTTATATGTGTGTATCGAGGTCGACCAAGAGATACTAATAATATAATGATGTTTCATAGGTGCTGACTATTTTGCCATTATTATTGCGAGTCAGCACACGATGGCATTAATGAGTTGTAAATTATCCCTAACATGGTGATTTTTGTTAAAAGTACATTTTTGTAGGACAAATGTCTGCCTTTTCTTGCGGGGATAAACCTGCAAAGTGAAGTGGTCGGTAAGAAGTCGCCAGAGCGTGACACCTTAACATCCCAAAGTGGTCCTTGCAAAACTAGCTACAAAGTGACAGATACTAAACTAAACTCCGCCCGAACAGGTCATGACGGCCCAACGATACCGACCTGCTACCGTGTAATCCTCAGACCACAGGCGTCACTGGATGCGGATATGGAGGGGCATGTGACCAACATACCGTTCTCCCGGCAGTATGTCAGTTTACGAGGCCGGAGCCGCTTCTCAGTCAAGTAGCTCCTCAGTTTGCCTCACAAGGGCCGAGAGCACCCCACTTGCCAACAGCGCTCAGCAAACCATGTGGTCACCCATCCAAGTGCTAAACGAGCCTGGCAGCACGTAACTTCGGTGATCTGAAGGGAATTGGCAAGAAAGGTGGTAGAAAAGATGTCAATTACTGCTGATCTGTTTCACAACTGACGTAATTTTCCAAAATTTTTGAGAAGGTGATGTTTCATCTTGACAACTCCTTCCCTTCTGCAGAGGAATTTCTATTATTGCAATGGATAAAGCTGGTGAGTAGGAATTATTAACTCATTTCTGTGTATTTAATAATAATAATAATAATAATAATAATAACAAAAAATACTTGTAAACGTTTATCATGCAGCCATGTTTATAACTTAGTTTGTGATATGTATATAAAATTACTTATTGCACATCATTACAATCTATCATGCAAATGGTCCATGGAGCATGAAACTAACTAACCAAAGGTTATTTATCTCTCAGGTAGCGCTAAATTTTCTACTGTTGCTTTATTATTATATGATAATATCTCTCATTTACCTCATTATCTAGTATTTTTCTTTATTTCTTCTGGATTCATTTCTCCAGTTCATCGGTCAATGATGGTCAGATTTACTTTATGTTTATGTCAAATAACTTGAGCATTCTTTGCTGCCTATTTTCTGTGACTGGGTGTATGTGTTGTCCTCATCATCATTCAGGAAGTGGCGAGATTGGAACTGGAAAGATTGGGAACTTGTACGGGCACTGATGACCTTGATGTTGAGCGCCCCACAAGCCAACCTCATCATCACCTATTTTGTGTGTGATTACATTTCTCAAACAGTGAATTTCTTTGTGTTTGTAACTGAATACTTCATTATATCTGTTTACCCTTTACTTTTTAATAGTAACTTTAAAAACGTTAATTGTGTTTAAGTAAAAATCTCGGTAAATTACATCTGCCAGTAGGAAATAAACGCTAATGCCTGCTTCACTGTCATGGCTGGATAGATATCAGGTAGGTTCCTAGATTAGCAGGCTCTGTCAACTCAGGGGAGAGAATACCGACGTTTAGCGACCACAGCAACATCACATATCCGAGCATTTGTAAGATTTATTCGAGTTTTGTAAGTAAGCAATATACAACGAACTAAGACATTAAGTTTAACGTAATGTACTGTGTACGTAAATGACTGTATAAAATATATAACTAGTGTGTTCACTGATGTACTTGCACATGGACAATATATGTAACAGAGTAATCGCTTTTGTGGTATACTGCGAGTTCGTAGCTTAAAAATAATCTTTGTCAAAATAGTTCCTACTGTAGATCTGCATCAGTTCATAAAGTTGACATGACTTCCTCTCGGTTACCATTATTCACACTTGACGGGAACATTATATTTTGAGAAATCAAGACACAAAAATGTTGATAGAACTAAAAAATCTTATTAATTACACAAATTACCATTATTATTATTTCACGTAATTTTCTGTGAAAAGTGCATTGTTAATGTAACGACGCTCTCCAAAAATGCCTAGTAAAATTCATTGAGTAGGTGAAATAAATGCCCAACTAAATTAATAAATAATTTAAGCATAGTAACTAAAAGTATCTTTTGTATTTTTCGTGTTGTGTGCAAACTTATGTTTATCAAATATACTTGTCACAATAGTTGGTGGCCAAGCAACTGACTGCCTTCGTTGTGATCAAGCACTTCAATCAATATACAGACAGCACTAGAAGTTTTTATTTGTAGTTTTATGGATTACAGGAGAATGTGAACCGTTACTCACATAATAGTTCACTCTATGATATGAAATGCTGGGACCAAATGATGGTGCAGACAGCCTTGTAGGTTACTAAATACACACAAATATTGTTTTATCATATAGTACAGTAGATTAGGAGTAAGTAGGATGACGTATTTCATTCGCTGCTGATAATACTGGTATGAGACTGCTTGCTGCTATAACGAACACAATCAACATTTCCATTATACAGTTGATTAGAGAACTATCGGATTGTTTAATACCTACATATGCAGAAAAAATGTACCTTGTACTACGATAGGAATAGCATTTGTATATTCTGTGCGAGGTACTGAATATAGAACATAATTCTGTTAAAGGCGGTGGTATCCTCGCATGGAGAATGTTTTTGTAAGATTATATCGAAGTCGTGGTATGTGTGACGCGTTTTTACGGGGCAAGACAAAGGGATCAGTTAGAATTTTTATGGAGACTTGCACGCTCAGTACTCTCCCACCACATTTGAATTTTCGTCGAAAGGTTCGATTCCACAGCCATGTGGATACATGCCCTGTGTATTAGACATTTACGAGATGGTGTCAAGTGATGTGTTTGCACCTTCGACCATACTTAGAATAAGTTCCCTGCTTCATGGGCAGTTGCTGAGCTGTCGTGTGCGCCACAGTCTCTGTGTATTACGGAGTCTGTGACTAAGCAACTCGAGACTTTGGTTGCTTCTCGCTGTACATGCAAGCCTGCAGTAACAGAAAGTGATGGACTCCCGCTTTGTAATTCAATACCTGCATATCCATTCTTATTCAAAAAACTGGACTTAGTGAATTGTTAATCATCAATTTAAGTTGTAGAATAAAAACGCAATAAGGATGTAATCCAGTACCTGAATATCGGTTCTTATTCTAAAAGCTGGACTCAGTGAATTGTTAATGACCAATTAAATCTGTACAATAAATACTTTATGAGAGATAAAATAGCCTGGTAAGTATTATGTAGGTATGTATCCTTCTGCGTCGTGCGGGGTAGCTGTGCGGTCTTGGGCGCCTTGCCACGGGTCACGCGCCCCCCCTTGTCGAAGGTTCGAGCCCTCCCTCGGGCGTGTGTGTGTGTGTGTGTGTGTGTTGTCCTTAGCGTAAGTTAGATTAAGTAGTGTGTAAGCCTAGGGACCGATGACCTACGCAGTATGATAGGAACTTACCTCGAATTTCCAATTTTATCCTTCTGCAGTTACCAGTTGCCCCCACAAAATTACCATTTGCTGGTGAAAAAGCTAAATTTAGTTTCAATACAAAACAGTTCACAACAAAATAACTCTTTCTGATTCCCGAGTAATGATACACTTTTTAAGAATGTTATATTTCAGATGGGTGAGTACAGTTTTCGTGGATACTGCACACGTGTTGAATTTTTAGCTGACGACACAGAAGTTCGCAATAGTTCTGAACAGTTAGAAAGTAACTTTTAAGTCGTGACAGATACACGACAATCGGTAACAATTACTCCGAAAAAACGTTAACTGTCAATGAAATGACCTGAAATGTCATTCTAAATTGTAAGAACTAAGTAATACATGTAAATATATAAAATTAGAAACACTTTTTAGGGTGTACTACTGAGAGAGAAACTACTTTATTCTTTATAAAATTATAAAGAGCAGTATAGATAAGTTACATCATTATGTAATGCATATTTTGTTTATTATACGATTATGCTTGCTACAGTAGTATATTGAGTGTTTTTACTAATCTTGAATGATAGTTGCTTGTGAAGTTCCTGAAACAGAATTAAGAGTCAGTTCCAGTATAGAAAGACGACAAATTATTTACAGTTAATCTACTAAAACACAATAATTTTATTATTCTGTGAATAATAATAAGCTGACTTAACAAAACAAAAGCAGTTATGAAGGATATCAAAAAATGATACAAACTCAAAATGTTTTATGGAGGTGGTGTCGTACAGCTTTAATGAATGTTAAGAACTATACTATGCAATCCGCAAATGTAATGGTATTTTTTATTAGACACGATCGATTTCGGTCTTGGATCAGACCACCATCAATCCAAAATCCATCTCAGCTATGCAGATGCATAGCTGATGATGGTCTGATCCGAAACCGAAATCGATCGTCTCTAAAAAAATAAACCGTTACAGTTGTGTATTGCAAATGTAGTTCTTAGCAAATTTAAAATTCTCAGCCAATGCACTTTCTTGCGTCACTAAGTATCTGCGAAATGAACGTTAAATCTAAAGATATTAATCTTGGGTAAAACATGAGTTCCATATTTTTTTTGGCAGCATCCCGTTCTCGAATATCGATAAAGAGCGCTTCACTATAGATCTATGGTACAAATGAATAATAATGTAATAAAATTGACAGGAAAACGCCAATTACGAGGCTCTGTAGTTATATAGGGGAATGATTTAGTGCAATAATCAATATTTATGTGGTGAAATAATGTGTTTCATGGATAACAAGACAGAAGTATAATGTTAGTGTAAAAACATAGTGAGGCCCCAATTTATCTAACATAATCACTTTGGCAGTCCGAATAGTGGAAAAAATAGGCATCTACGAAAATCTTATGTCACTACACAATTATGAGTTCAAGTACCGAAGTACATGGGATGTACGTGTCTCAATCGTTACTATGCATTTGTGTTTTGTATAGATAGTGTTTTGTAGCTGTAATGAAGGTTAAAAATTGCATAATGAAACACAGACCTGCATCAGTATTTTTATTTAAGTCGATCGATTTCGGTCAAGGATCGGACCATCATCAGGTTCAAAAAACACCTCAGCTATACATATAGACAACAAGAATATAGGTTATAATTTACAGACCGTTCCATAACTAAAATTAGGTGCATGTTCGTCACGTATATGTTGGACAGTAGCACATACGTGACGCAGAAACAGCTAATATTAGTAATGGGGAAGTCTACAGGTTATAACTGCTATTCTGATTGTGTAAATGGATAGTGAGACGCTTTTTAGACCAGATGATGGTCTGATCCTAGATTGAAATCGATCGTCTTTAGTAAAAAAAAATACTGATAGAGCTGTGTATTTCATAATACAATTCTTAACAATACAGTTTTTCTAGAGATTTTAGAAAAAAAAGGACGATTGGTGTTCAATATTCCGTCGACATCTGGATGATAGGAGAGGGATTTTATAAAAGTAATGCACTTGGACTATTTAAAACCTCTCCAACTGAGGTGAACCATCAACAAATATCTAGGTCTTGCATAAATTTGTCATCGAATTTGGCACAGTATTTGCACCATTTCTGAGCGGTCAGTGATATCAAAATAAGTAATGTCTACATATACTTGGTTTGTGATAAATAGTCTCCAAATATGGATTTAGGATTCACAGGCCTTCTTCAAACGAATGGGTGTGATGAATTACAGTGAAGTTGTTTTTATGCTTTTATTCTGAACTACTAAAAGCCGATAATTATCACTCTAAATTCCATTTGCAATGAGATACAAATTCTTTAACCATTTTTGTAAAATCACAGTAATATAAACACATATGGATGAATTATGACACAAATACTTTGTTATTATGAGTCATTTTACTTCTAGAGATGATGTCTGAAATATAAAAATGGTTACTTGACACATAAATGCAACAAAAAAAATTGAGAAAAGATTTAGATGGCTCTTGGCTAGGTTACTTCTGTTCAAATCTAAGAGGAAATAAAGTGGAGTAAGTTTAGCAGATTACATTTTTTTAGTACATACCACAGAACGAGCAGATGGACTAGTAAATCTGATACGGGTTAATCACCTAACCTACGCTGATCAGCCAGAACATTATGACCAGCGACCTGCCATCGATATAAACCTGTCCAGGCGAGAGGAGCGTCATCTGGCGGGGAATGACTGCTAGTCAGACATATGCACAGTGCATGCAGTATCAGTGAGAGTGCTGTTCGTGTGTAGAATGGGGAAGGCGTGCGATCTATCAGAGTTTGACCGAGGGCAGATTGTACTGGGCCGGAGGCTCGGCACGAACATTTCGGAAACTGCACGACTTGCGGGAGTTCGAGGAGTGCTGCGGTTAGTGTCAACACGTGGCGAAACTAAGTTGAAACAACGTCCAGACGTCATGGATTCGGGGGGCCACCCGTCATTAGAGATGTCGGACGTCGTAAGCTGGGCAGACTGGTAAAATAGGGCAGGCGGCGAACTGTGGCGGAACTAACATCAGACTTCAATGCTGGGCATACTACAAGTGTGTCCGAACACACAGTGCACCGAACACCCCTAATAATGCGCCTCCGCAGCCTACGACCCGTGCATGTGCCAATGTTAACACAACGACAATGAAAAGTATAACTGAAATGGGTACGCGACCATCAGCACTCGACATTGGCGCAGCGCCAAAGCGTTGAATGGTCTGATGAATCCCGATACCTTCTTCGTCATGCCGATGGGAGGGCGCGAATGCGTCGTTTTCCAGGGGAACAACTCTTTAATGCCAGTACTGCGAAACAGAGACAAGCTGGCGGCGGCTACACTAAAGGAACATTCACGTGGGCATTAATGGGGCCAGTGGAGCTCGTGCAAGGCACCATGACAGCCAAGGAGTATCGTACCCTGGTTGCAGACCACGTACATCCCTTCATGACGATCATGTTTCCCGACGGCAGTGGGACTTTTCAGCAACATAATGCGCCATGTCACAAGGCCAGGAGTGTGATGGAGTGGTTCTGGGAACACAGTGGCGAGTTACAATCGATGTGCTGGCCCCCCAACTCTCCATATCTGAACAAAATCGAACACATCTGGGTTTTGATTGAATGTGGTGTCAGAGCTCATCACCCCCTTCCCCGGAATTTATGGGAATTAGGTGACTTGTGTGTGTAAATGTGGTGCCAACTCCATCCAGCGACCTACTGAGGCCTTATTGCTTCCATTCCGCGATGCCGTTGTTATCCGTGCCAAAGGTGGACATACTGTCTATTATGTAGGTGGTCATAAAGTTCTAGCTGATCAGTGTATCATGAAATAGTGCAAACTATGTAACAGTAAGAAAGTTGTTGAACAAAAGTCCAGGGAAGAAAAATACATTGTTACATAAAGCACTTCACGAGCGGGCCAACTGGAGACATTATAAAGCAACAGCATCAATAATTTTTAGAAATAATAAAGGAAACCGTGTATTGCTACCAAAAACAATAAGAAAACGCTCTTTAGAACTAAAGTTCAGACACAGATGAGGTGCGTTGAAGAAGAAAGCAACGTGACAAGAAACGAAATACACAGATGACGGTTAACAGAGACGTTTGACTATGAAATTAATAGAAGGAAGGAGGGAAGTGTGGAGGCTACCAAACTGCCAGCTTCAAACTGAGATACAGCTTGTTTACCACAGCAGATGCGAGATTTTTAGAATATAGATCGTAGAGGATCACTTCTGGTCGTAAGTACGGTAATACTAGTGGCTACTGTTCCTCGTAGAAAAGCTATAACTGCTATAGATAACAACAACAACAATAATAATAATAATAATCTCCCATGAATGAAATACTTTGCGGCAAGGTTGTGGATAGCATGCCCTAGCTAGGCACACAGTCGGACGACCAAAAGCATCTGAAGGCTATCTGTAGAAATGCCAGACTAACATATGGTTTCTGAGGATGGATAGCAACTATTTCAGTACTTGCAGTAGGACCAATCTGGATGATAGGCTGATCTGGCCTTGAAACATTAGTCAAAATGGCCACGCTATGATGAAGCAAGGGGGAACTATAGGCGTTATAATTTCTGAGCACATGTAGCTGTACCGAGCACTTTAATGATGTTGTCGTCCTCTTGGGTAAAATATTGCAGAGATAAAATAAGCCCCCAGACAGATCTCCAGGCGGGGACTTCTCAGGAATATGCTGTCATTAGGAAATAAAGGAAACCAAAGAGAAATATGGTAAGGTCATTAAAGCTCCTGCAGAAGACATTAAAATATTGAGGTTTGCCAGTGATACTGTAATCCTGTCAGAGACGTCAAAGCAGTTGGAAGACCACTTGAATGGAATGGATAGTGTCTTGAAACGAGGATATGATAAAAACATCACCAAAAGTAAACAAGCGTAATGAAATATAGCGAATGCTCACACGATGCTTCAGGGAATTTGATAAGGAAATGAATAAGACACTGAAAGTAACTGATCAGTTTCACTATTTGTGTGCCAAAATAATGGACGATGGCCAAAGTAAAGAGAAAATAAAATGCATATTGGCAATAGTATGAAATACATTCCTAAAAATGAAAAATTGTTACTTTCGAATATAAATTAAAGTGTGAGGTTGTTTTTTTCTGAAGGTATTTGTCTGGAGTGTAAATTTGTACAGAAGTGATGGTGGTGGTGGTGGTTAGTGTTTAACGTCCCGTCGACAACGAGGTCATTAGAGACGGAGCGCAAGCTCGGGTTAGGGAAGGATTGGGAAGGAAATCGGCCGTGCCCTTTCAAAGGAACCATCCCGGCATTTGCCTGAAACGATTTAGGGAAATCACGGAAAACCTAAATCAGGATGGCCGGAGACGGGATTGAACCGTCGTCCTCCCGAATGCGAGTCCAGTGTGCTAACCACTGCGCTACCTCGCTCGGTACAGAAGTGAAGCGTGGACGATAAGCAGTTCAGAAAAGAATAGAATAGAAGCTTTTCAAATGTGGTGCTACAAAAGATGCGTCAGTGGGATGATTAATGATGACATACTGAATTGAAGTCTGGAGAAAAGTAGTTTGGATCAGCTTAACTAAAAGAAAGGATCGGTTGACAACAGGCATCCCGAGACATCAAGGAATTGTCATTTTTGTAATGGATGAGAGTTTCAGACGAAACTGTTGATTGGAGACAAAGGTTTGACCACAGTAAGAAGATTCAAATTGATATAAGTTGCAGTTGTTATGCACGGGTGAATAGGCTTATACAGGATAAGCTGGCGTGGAGACCTGCTTCAAAAAAGTCTTTGGATTGTGAGAGATTACAGTTTGAACACGCAAGTTTTGGTTTTTGTGAATCTTTAATTACAGTGTAGAGTATGAGGTCCTGAGTAGTACTGACATCTATCCCAAGCCATGCAAACGGACAGTGGGGAACTCCTGAGTGTGGATGTGGATGTGTTAGAGAATTATGCTCGGGATCGCTGAATCTAGAACACTTAAGAGAACGAATTTTAACTGTAAACTCGCACCTCAGCTTAGAAAAGTTTGGCGGCTGTTTCTTTAGAAATACTGCAGGATTGGTTGTCTCTGTGTGTAAATGGGGCCACTATATTTCCAGTTCAGAGAGCTGAAAGGAGTGTTGTTTCTGTTTAGCGTGGTCAATCTACTTAACGGCTGAAGCAGGTAGATGGACAGCTAAGCTGGACCTGTCCATGGGCTTAGCCAGGAGGCACCATTTGTCTTTACTGTTGTGCAGAGGGAACTCTCACCACGGCAACTGATGTGGAAATTTCACCAAATCATACTTAAAAACATTTAATACACACACCACAACATGAAAAACTATACCTACACCTTATTTGAAACTTAGACATCCTTACTTAATAATAAAAATATGAAAGCTGTACCTACGCCGATTCCGCAGCACTTTGCACTTAAATGTGGTACTGAGCCTTGCGATGTCACTGAAGTCAAGTGCAACTGTTCGTGTGTGTTGTCAGTATGCATGGGCAAATGCACGACATCACAATTCACACACTCCTCGTCTACGATACCATCATCTTGTGACACGCTCTTTTTGATGACATCGTCATGCCCTCGTTTCCTTCACTTCCCACTCTATGCTCCAAAAAGAGCCTAGAATTTACCCACCACTCGAACGAAACAGCCAGCCACAGCCAAGTACTTTGGTGGCCATTAAATTGAAACAGCTAATCATAATGTAGCCCCAGAGCAGCTATCTTGACTGTGCTCAATATCCATCTGAGTTTTTCTACCATGTTCAACAATATTTATCCAAAAAAATTACACAAAGAAGCAAAACACACACACACACAATATTTATGCCATGGACTTACAAGTAAGCAGCACTTGCGAACGTCCAAAGTTCGATCTCTGTACCACACTTACTGCAAGCCACTAATGAAGTTCAAAATAAATGTTTTACACATCTAAATTGTTCTGTGTTGCTCATCAAGTGTCACTTTTTTTTTTCAAGCCAGAAATATGTGGAAAAATACGTCAGCAGCACAATGTTTATTTTAATGTTATTTCCACAGTTTCTCAAAACAATACCTCCGCAAAACATACACACACACACACACACACAATGTTTATGTCAAATATTACAGTGGCATGGCCAAGTCAGAAATACATAAAGGGTTCTGAAAGCAGTTAGTTTCCTACAGGGCATTGGCGACAAGTTTTCATCCTGTCTCGCAGATGAAACCGATGCTGGCAACTCTCACTACAACAAGAAAGGAAGCAATATTAAAGTTTAACATCCTGTAGGCAGCGCAGTCATTAGAGAGTGAGAACAAGCTGGCATTACGAAATGATGGGAAAGAAAGGGTCTCATACGCTCAACAAATATGCAGGTAACCAACATACTGTAAACCTGTCTAAAACGTTTACAATCTGTGGCAACAGCGTGCACATAGGGCTGGACAAGAAATAAAATAACTGTTACAAATAATAAATTACCGAGAATTTATAGTTATCATAATAATAGGATGTCAGTATTTGGCTTTGATTTCAGTAACAACCAAAGTTTTGTGCCATTTGTTTTATGGCATTCATACTATCATGGATGTCATATGTTAGTTATACTTTCTCAAGAATAGTAAAATCATTTAACTTGCCATCTTTTGGCCGGTTTTTGTACTTATTTCCGAAAACCTTCTATTACACTATCGACTGTTATTATTTCGACTGTTCTCAACAACAACATAACAACTAAGATTAAAACTATAACATCCAACGGCCTGTGCCTTGCACTGTTCTCAACAACTGTATAACAGCGAAAAGTAGTATAAACGTTTAACGCCGTGTGCCTGAGTTAATGCAGTTATGTATTAGTGAGTTGATATTAGGAACAGACACTGACAGTCATATCCGCTGAACTGTGCAGATACGGAAATGATACATTCTCATCTGTAAAGATAAATACCTGTCAACGGCGAAAGTCAGCGCGTTCAGTTTCCGAATAGACAAAAGTTACATGGGAAGTAGGCATGCTATGCTCGGTGCACAAAGAAAATTTCATCCAAGAAAAACAATATGAATTAAATTTGTTCTTCCTTCGGCTTTAAAATTTATGGTCGTGGAAGAAGTGTGAAAATAGTATTTATTGTACAATACTGAGACTCGTAACATAAGCTGCCACAAATTCGAGTACGAGTTAGAATTTGGACCACGAATTCTAACCACTTTGCTATATTTTCAGGTGTGTGAACTACATTTTAGTCCATTATAGCGAGAGAATTCAATGTTCCACTGACAGCAAAACTGTAGTTTACGCTGCTGGCTTAGACCGTCATCATCTGAAGAAAGATTAGTTTCTTAGTTTCTGGGTGACCTTATGTGAGATTGTTGATTTGCAAGTGTGTGATTTCGCAGTTGTACACTGTAAACAACATTGCTATTAATAAATAACTGTCAAAAGTTTTAATACTCCTTCTCATTTTCAAGATACAGTTCCCACTCTGATGTCTCGCTGCCCCAGGTAACCACATACATAATCATAATCTGGAATAGAACAATCTAAATATCGCAGGAAACGCTTGGAGATTCCGCAGCTTAAAAATATTGTAACTTAAAGAATAAGTACTCATACTAATTGCATAGTGCCATCCAAGTAATTATAATACCTGAAAATATATTAAACATACTGCAGGTTATTTTCTCATAATACTAAATACAAATTTCGTTTGCCTTTTGAATATGAAACACATCCCATGCCCCTAAATTTTCAGCCATGTCCTTATTTATAACAATTTGGTTTTGTATGTTAAGGCTGATCACATACATTTGATGAGAGTGGAAAGTGGATATGTTCAAGTTAAAGACTTGATGATTGATGTCATATGACTATGGAAATACTCTGATTAAAAAAGATGACAATTACAGTATATCAACATATTGTTAACTATCCTTAAGATTTAAATTTATGGGTATTAGATGATTATGACGATGATGATACTGAGATTCTGGACGGAAAATGTCTCTGCTTCATTATATTAGTGGTTACTGTACATATAATTTTGTTAAAAAAACTTTAAACACGGCAAAGTTTCTCTGATGACAGAAACTAATTTGACAGATAGGTACAGCGTTAATATACAAAGTGATTACAATTAAAGTTAAATTTTCAAAACGCTGTAGAAATAACACCACTGGTCAGAATAACGTCAAATTCCAACGGAATGTTAAGGACAAGGGGGAAAACGTATGGCAGAAGAAAAAAAATTGTGTGAAAATTGATAAATAAATGGCGCTGTATGTGTCAGAATGCGTAAATGAAAACACCTGTCATGTGCACGACCCATTGAAGTTGGAATAAACATGCCGGGTTCTCGGTTTTTCCTCCTTTCGCGTCTGCGACGTCTGTCATGACTGTCTCAATGCAGGATCGCGCTCTGCTTGTAAAGCTGTATTACAAGAATGATGACTGTGCACACATCGCTCTGCAGAAGTTCCGGACACTGAAGGGTTTCAGAAAAGGCATTGGTCCGATGACTGTCGTGGGTCTGGAGAAAATGATTCTGAAATTCGAAAAGATCGGTTCTTTTGGTGTGCAACCTGGTAAATGGAGGAAACGAATTGACCCGACGTCAGTGAAAACAGTGGCCACAGAAATGCAGGAAGAGACGGGTGGTGATGTGAAAACGTGTAGTGCACGGAGAATTGCCCGAACATTGGACATACCCCTGAGCATGGTGCGTAAAATCCTAACGAAACATCCTTCTTTGCTATCCATACAAAATAACCCATGTGCACGAGTTGCTTCCTGTTGACCTAACAGCAAGAGAGACCCTTGCTTTAGAATTTCTTGCTCGCATGAAAGTGGACAATGATTACCCGTGGAAGATTTTGTGGACAGACGAAGCCCAGGATATGTCAATACACAAAATTGTCGAATATGGGCAACGGAAAATCCACACGCAGATCAACCAGTACCACTTCATCCTGAAAAGGTCACTGTGTGGTGCAGGTTTACGGCATCATTTATCATACCCTCATATTTTTTCGAAGAGACAGGTGCTTCCGGCCCTGTAACCTGTCCTGGTAAGCTCTATGAGTGTCTTTTGCGTAACCACGTCATTCCAGCTCTCCAACAATGTGGATGTGCGGATGGGGTCATTTATATGCAAGATGGCGCACCCCCGCACATTGCAAATCCAGTTAAGCAGCTGCTGAGGCGCCATTTCGTAAATGGTAGAATTATCGGCCGCCATTTCCCTACAGCCTGGCCGTCCCGGTCACCCGATCTTAATCCGTGTGACTTCTGGCTGTGTGGCTATCTGAAAGATGTTGTGTTCAGTGTTCCGATTGCAAACTTAGCTGCATTGAAGGCATGCATTGAGCAACACATTCTGAACTTGACCCAGGAAACACTTCGATCAGTTGTGGAATATGCTGTTTCTCGTTTTCAACTAGTTGCAGAAAACGGTGTACAGCATACTGAACATGTTTTGCGCCAGTCACGCGGAAATTAATAATCCGATTTCATTTTGATTGATGCTTTTTATGCAGCTTTTAGCCTCAAGACAATGGCCTCAGGACAATCAAAAACCGATGTGAATGATGCTTTTTATGCAGTTTTTGGCCTCAGGACAATTAAAAACCGATGTGATTGATGCTATTTTTGGGCTCAGGACAAATAAAAACCAATGTGATTGATACTTTTTATGCGGTTTTTGGCCTCAGGACAGTTAAAAACCGATATTTCCCACCCGATGTAATATGACCTTGCCATGGTGGACAGGCTTACGTAACTAATAGTATCACACCTTTACACCCATGCACACTGAGTATTACAGTTTGTTTAACGTCAAACGTACACCATAGGCATTGTTGTATGATTCATTTATAATGTAGTTATTCATTATTTACTAGTAGAAAATGAACATGTGTTTATGAATAAGAGTTCCCATTCTTTTTTTAAAAAAACTGAAGAAGCAACGGTCATATGTTTTGTGAAATTATTGGTCTGAGAGTAAGAAATAAAATAGATTAGAGAAACATTTCACAAGTCTTTGAATATTGCACGAAATCATGTACAGCAAATGAGAGTGCACAGTCAACCTAATAGCCTACACCAGATAAATATTCTGCCGTTAGCTTTGAAATTCTTAGCCAAGTATTGAAATTTAAATTCTCAATCGCCACCTCATTTTCCGTACACGATTTAAGCATGATTCAAAGGTGAGTAAAATGTTTCTCTAATCTATTTCATTTCTTAGTTTTAGACACATAAATAATTTCACAAAATATTTTACCAGGACTTTCTTTTCAAATTTTTTTATTTTAAAATTTGATATCAGCAGTTAACGTCATAACGTCATAACTCATTATGTGCAGACCTTGAATAGGAGACTTTTTAACACTTTATTTACATAGAAACCAGCAGATTTTCGTAAAACGTTTCAGTTTTCCATCAAATCACCAATTAAGTGTTTTTTAATCAGCCCGATTACTATCAAGCATTTAAACCTATTCTTTTTTTCCCAAAACTAGACCTCACTCTCGTTAATTTGATTCGCCATTGGCTCATTTCATACTCTTCTCTGACTATGAAAATTCGGATAAAAATCCATTGTGATCGTGTTATGCTCTCCACATGGTGTCACTCGGATGCGGTATGTAGGGACATGGAGTCAACACAGCTTACGTTGTAGTAGCTTCTCATTTATCATTATTATTGAGGTAGGTCAGGACAGCATATGAACTTCCTTTATCTTGTTGAAAGATAGCGTCACGGTGACTTCGCAGATAGGGCAGAGCCACCAGCCTCATCACGTAAAATATGTGACGCCTGCTGTCTTAATTACCTGTTTTTCGAACCAGACGTAACCATGTTGTATACCCAAAGGCTTTCCGGTCGACATAGCCAGGTGTTGGACCAGTACGATGATTACTAGTGCAAACTGGTAACGTTTATTCTCCTTCGAGCTTCCACACACAGATAGATCCATTGTGTGCTGTATACAACTTATATTTAGAGTAAACGCATACATTTAAAAGTATACGATACTAGAAGCAAAAAAGTCTCAGTAAACATAGGTAAGCAAACCCGAACAGTTTGCGATATAATTGCGACTTCGTGGTTACCAACCAGCACTGACTTGTTTCTGTGTAACCATCATCCTAGTTAGGAAAAGGTTAACAATACTGTAGGCCTACAATTAAGAAAAGTTATTAGAGATACTTTGATACAAGTGTAAGTGTCCAGAATTAACTTGAAAACAGTTACACGACTGTACTCGTAGTTAAAGGAAATGTTCAATGTTTTGTTCGTGTTTCCGTATGCAGGCCTGTACCCGGTGCCACAATGAGTTTCGAATGCTTTGAAAGACGCCTGGATCATTTCGAAGATCTTGACAAGCAATGACAAGTCTTTGCTCCAGTTCCTTAATTGTGCTAACCGGAATGGCGTACATAAACCTTCAAGGTAACCCCAACCACAGAAATAAGTACGGTTCAAATCAGCTGATCTTGAAGGACACGATACAATGGTTCAGATCAGGTGATCTTGGAGGCCACGGTACGAGTCCTACTATACCAGTCCACCTCTTGCCATATCGGCACGTGTATGTCGTCTCGCCACAGCCGCAAAATGTATCGGTGCTCCATTATGCATGCAGCGTATCCTCTGGCGCTGCTCTAAGGAAATAACCTCAAGCAATACTGCAAGACAACGCCGCAGAAACTGGAGTTAATTCCGTCCGTCGAGTTTGTTTGGTAACATGTATGGCCCAATAAGACGATCGCCTAGTAGTCGTACCTATGCATACAATGAGTAACGTCGTTGATATGGAGACATGCACAGTATGTGAGGTGGAGCCTAGATGACTCCAAACATGAGAATTGTGATAATTACACACACCATCGCAAATGAACCCTGCTTCACCTGTAAATAAAATGTTATTGTCGAAAGCAGTGTTGCCTACAGCTTCTTGTTGCAATCACTGATACATTTGTCAAGGACCAAAGTCCGCCTCACTAAGACATTGATCTCGTCGGAGGTGGAGGTTAGTGTTGAACGTCCCGTCGACAAGGAGGTCATTGTAGACGGATCACAGTCTCGGATTAGGGAAGGATGGGAAAGGGAATCGGCCATGCCTTTTCGAAGGAACCATCTCGGCATTTGCCTCGAACGATTTATGAAAATCACGGTAGACCTAAGTCAAGTTGGCTTTATTGTTTGAACCGTCGTCTTCCTGAATGCCAGTCCAGTGTGCTAACCACTGCGCCACGTCGCTCGTTCAACTCGTTGGAAGTACACTGCATTGAGAGCTAGTCTTGCTTCCATTATCAATCGCAACGTCAGAACTGCCTCTCTCGTGGTTTCGCCTTTCCCAAAGCCAAACTTATCGTCGTCTAACACATCCTCAATTTTCTTTTCCATTCTTTTGTATATTATTCTTGTCAGCAACTTGTATGCATGAGCTGTTAAGCTGACTGTGCGATAATTCTCGCACTTGTCAGCTCTCGCACTCTTCGAAACTTTGGGGACGATATTTTTGCGAAAGTCAGATGGTTTATCGCCAGACTGATACATTCTACACACCAACGTGAATAGTCGTTTTGTTGCCACTTCCCCCAATGACTTTAGAAATTCTGATGGAATGTTATCTATTCTTTCTGCCCTATTTGATCTTGATATTTTGTGCATTTGCCCTGAAACGCTGATCATTTGCATATTTAAGCTTTCGTACACTTCGTGCCAATTGGATGTCTTTTACATCCCGCTTGATATGGCGCGCGCCGCTAACCTGTGATCTTGTTCAGAGCGCGCACTGTAATCGATTATAGTTCGCTGTCCTGGTGCCGGTGGCGCTCCGGTGGCGATTTGCTATGACGTCGCTGGCGTGTGTTTGCGGTGGCCGGCGGAAAGCGAGAGGGTAGTTGGTTTTCCGGGTACTGCACGGAACGTGAAGTCGCTCTGCCTCACCTGCTAGTGACTAGCGCTAAGGTTGTTCTGCCTCGCAATATGAGCAGTGTGGCCTGGGGCGGAGGCGACTCGCCGCTGTGCTGGCCATGCGGTGGTAATTAATTGGAGTCGGCGTACTTGTTCTTCCTGCCTGTCTGGTGTGGATTTCCGGTGGGGTCCTGTGATACTCTGGCCCGACGACAACTAGTTGCTGAATTTTGGAGTCGTCTGCCACGTTAGGGTGTGGGCTCGGTTGGCTCTTCAGATTTTCCCCTGGAAGCTCCAGCAACGGTTTCTGAACTTTCTGATGTGGGACGGTGTTGTTGGAACTTTTTGCTGTGTGTGTGGCTCGTTACTATATTTGTTGGTACTAATTTATTTGCTCAACTGGAGTCCTGCCCGGAGTTGCGTTCATGTCTGGTACATTTGGCAGTCGATGTGTTAGGTAAAGTCTGCCAAAGAAGGGCGGTTTTGTACAGTATATACATAGTGGATTACTGCTGCTTGATATATGTGGTCTTCTGGGACCTGAACAACACAATCTAGTCAATTTGGTTGTGTAACAGCATTTAGTGGTATGTTCTGTATTTTTTTACTGTGTTATTATTAACTTGGTGGAATAGTCGCGTTTGGTGTCGTTAAGGCACTTCTAAGACTGTGGTTTGACTATTCATGTGCGCTGGCTTTTATTGTTTCGTTTTAGGAAGCGAGAATTGTTTGAGATTCGTGTGTGTTGGCTTCCGGCACTTATTAAGAGCGCCCGAGTTAATGGCTCTGTGGTTATCATGTGCTGTCGGGATGTTATACTGTATTTTTGAATTTTATCTTGTATTGATATTATCTGTCGTGTGTTACAGAACATAACCAAGGTGCGTAAGTGATGGGCAGTTGTGGGAGGCATGTCGGGGAGCTCTCAGCGGTTTATTTCGGGGAGCGTTTCTAGTGGGAAGGCTCCCAAGTGTTGAGAGCTCGCTCGTCTGTGATAGCGTTGGAAGTTGCCTTCGCCCTTTGGTTGTATCAAATTATTATTTTGTTATTATATTTATTGGTTGCGTGTTGCGCTTCTTTCATTTTATGGTGCCAAGCGCCATTATCTTTCTCAAAGTTTTTTATATAAATCATTTTAAATTGTAATGCCAAGTTAACTTATTATTGGATTTTGTCTTTTGGATAAACTCTAAAAGCACTTTGTAAAAGGTTCTTGATTTTGTGGTGGCAAGCCGCCGTTATTGTTTTTAAAGCTCACTCTTTAACCATTTGTTATGTTTCGTAAGTTACATGAATTTCTTTTTCTTTAAAAGAGTTTAGTATTGGCAATTTAATAAATTGTGTACAGAGTCTGCTGTTTGGATATTATTGGGTGGAACTCCTTGGATAGTTGTCCTATAAGAAAACACATTTCACCGCTTTTACGACGGTGCAATTTTAATGTAATGGAATTGGTGGATAACACTGAAATCTCGGTTAAGCTGTTTGTGGGTTAGCCGGCTTTACATTAAGAAGTCGTAATAGCATGAAATTGGCACATTACTTTTTGATCATTTTATTAGCTTGAAATCGGTAACGACAGAAAAATACACAATATGATCAAAAGTATCCGGGCACCTGTTAGTGGACATTAACATGGCGCTTGTGCACCCTTCGCCTTCATGACGGCTTGAACTCCGGTGGGGACAGTTACAGTGAGGTGTATGAATGTCTGTGGGAAAATGGCAGCCCAGTCTCCCTCAACAGCCGAAACCAGCGATGTTGGACGGTGGTGTCTGGAGCGAAGTCAACGTTCTAAGTCATCGCACAGAGTTTCCTGTGTACTGGCGGGACGAGCGCTTCTCTGACATCTCGGACATATCGTAATGTCACATATGCGTGAGTTATACAGGTTGTCCCAAGAAGAATGGTCAGTATTCAGGGATATGACAAGAACGATCATTCGAAGCAGAGATGTCTAGTAAATATGGTCTCTAAAATACATGCCTTAAGAGTTATGAGCACTTGTTCAGTGGAAGAGATGTGTTTCACGCTAGCGAAGACAAAAAAGTCAGTAGAAGAGATGTTTTTCATGGTAGCAAAGACGAAAACGTACACATAGCTCTTAAGGTGTGCATTATAGAGCCCATGTTTACTGGACATTTTTACTTGTTTTAGTCCATACTACCACCTCCCAAAACATGTAAAGCAAAGAGCTTGCAGTAGAAGATATTTGTTCGACAGTATAGAAGACGAAGAAGTGCTCATAGATCTTAAGGTACGAATTTTAAAGCGCGCGTTTAGCAGACTCTTTTGCTTCGAATGATCGTTTCTGTCATATACCTGAATACTGACCATCTCTTCAGGGACGTCTTGAATGTATTGCGATAACTGACGCGTCTGTCCCACGCACATGACTTGGCAGACCATATGACGTACAGTACCCGATGATGAAGCAGCAGCCTCCGAAACTAGTCGTGCTAGTAAAATATCATTTACAGATGAAGTGGATTTTGCAGTCTTATCAGTGTACTGCTGGTTAGCGGTGTATGTTTTCGAGTTCAGAGGTCAGGTCTGGGAGACTATCTGAAATCATTTATATTACTAAAGGGCATTGGAATAGTGCCGGATTTTATTTCTGTCTCGCAGATCAATGCGAGGCTGGCGACACTCATTAAAACAAAACAAAAAAATGGAAGCAAGGTAAGAATTTAATGTCCTATCGACAACGCGGTCATTAGAATCGGAGCGCAAGCTTGGATTACGAAAGAATGGGGAAGGAAATCGGTCGTGCCCTTGCCATAGAAACCATTCTGGTATTTGTCTGCAGCGATTTAGGGAAACCATGGAAACCGTAAATATCTGTGACCAGGAGGGATTTGAACCGCCGTCCTCTTGAATGCGAGTCCAGCGTGCTAACCACTGCAGCACCTCGTTCGATTCAGCAAAACACTTCCCTGAAGTGTAGTAGTATTGAGAATTAATACGGGTCCAGCGACAAACGCTTCCTAGTAGATCAACTGAGCAATCCGTCGCGTAGTTTGTGCCGCGCGGCGTAAATCACCGAGAGTGCGCGGATTCCGTTCGAGGGCGCGGGAGAGCCTTCGCGCAATCCTACGATGCACTGAGACCGAGACGAAGGATTCTCATCCAACCCCAGCAGACATCAGGCTAATACCATGTAACACAGCCTACAGCCTTGCTAATGGTCGCAGGTTGGCGAGAAAGTAGTCCATATCAAAATTAAAGATGTATGCACGCTCTTATTATAAATGTAAATTAATACTACGAAGTGGATGAAAATACAATAACACTTACCTTCTTTTAAACAGAGTTCTCAGAGACATATCTTACGGTGAAGTGCGCAACCCAGACCACAATAATGGTAATGTTGCGCCAATAGCCATTGTTGCTGAAAATAGTGGGCGATATTGGAACCAAGCCACAGCTACCACCAACAAAGTAGCTGACAGAGAAAGTGCACCATTTGTCGGCTTCCAAACTGTAGTACCAAAAAATAAAATATATAGTGGTGAGAATACGTAATAAAACCAACATATTAAGAAGCACATTCAAACAACAATAAAGTAAGTTGTTGGACACATATTTATGTTTTTACAGTTAAACAAAAGTATCACTATGAAAATTTTTGGGATTAATTTGAAGGTACCATTCCACTTTTTTCTATACTTTTGAGTTTAATGATAACAAAACGTGTTATATGTTGACATTTTTATCACCGGAACATTTCCTGACTGGTTGAAATAGGCTGACGTTAAACATATGAGCTTGTATTATTTTTAGATCAAGATTTATACACGTCTTCTTAACATAAATAACATTTCTTGTCCAGCATACGGGGTATGTTTATGTACGTTCTGCAGTTGTGCTCTTCATTTTGAATACAATGCCAGCACCAGTAGCACTTTTCTTTTTATTTTAAAAACCAAGACCGGTTTTGGACGACAAAGTCGTTCCGTGTTCTCTCAAGAAGCCTGGCGTATATCAGAGGATAATGGCTTTGGGGGCCAAAACCGGTACTGGATCTTTTAAGTAAAATTAAAACTGCAAATCTTGATGGCATTTTATTCAAAATAAATAATGTTGACCAAATCCCATTTTGAATCTCTCATGTTGAGAAGGCTACTTACGCACGTAAAATTGCCTTAATTTATCAGCACTAGGTAAAAACATAGTAATGGCGTCTCATAATGAACAATGAAAATGGCAGAAAATCAGTAAAATCCAGTCCCATCTGAGCTGCAATAAAATCTAACACACCACTGGAAAGGAAATTTCAGGAAGAAATTTCTGGTACAAAGGTTTATTTGCTCCGCTGAAAACTGTACGCAATTTTCATGTTTCATAATTAGATAATTATTACAAAATTGATATATCTCAAATAAAACTCTATACAGTGACCAGCTGTGTGTGAATGGATGATGCTTTTCAAATGAAATTGAATGGTGTAAAGATACCAGCGATACACTAAATTCATTAGCTGTAGAAGCGGCAAACCGCTAAAGAACTTCGGCTCTAGTTCGTAAGTAATAAAAATTGAAACATAACAAGCACAAATTCATGTGTAAAGATTAATATAAAATAATAATAACACAACTCTACATTATAGATTTATATGTGTTTGATACAATTAAAACTATATACTGTAAACTATATAAAGCTTATTTTCTTACTTACAAGCAAACACTGAGGTAGGCAACTCCTGAGACCGCCACAACAATGGTATTGAAATATGGTTTCACAATTTCATGTGTTGCTGTTGTTGTTGTTGTTGTTGTTGTTGTTGTGGTCTTTAGTCCAGAGACTGGTTTGATACACCTCTCCATGCTACTCTATTCTGTGCAAGCCTCCCCAAGTATCTACTGCAACCTACATCCTTCTGAATCTGCTTAATGTATTCATCTCTTGGTCTCCCTCTGCGATTTTAACCCCCCCCCCCTCCCCAACGCTTCCGTCCAATACTAAATTGGTGATCCCTCGATGCCTCAGAACGTGTCCTACCAACCGATCCGTTCTTCTAACCAAGTTGTGGCACAAATTCCTCTTCTCTCCAATTCTATTCAGTACCTCTTCATTAGTTACGTGATCTACCCATGTAATCTTCAGTATTCTTCTGTAGCACCATATTTCAAAAGTTTCTATTATCTTCTTGTCTAAAATGTTTATCGCCCATGTTTCACTTCCATACATGGTTACACTCCATACAAATACTTTCCAAAGACTTCCTGACACGTAAATCTATACTCGAAGTTAACAAAATTCTCTTCTTCAGAAACGCTTTTCTTGCTGACACCAGACTACATTTTATATCCTCTCTACGTCGACCATCATCAATTATTTTGCTGTCCAAATAGCATAACTCATCTACTACTTTAAGTGTTTCGTTTCCTAATCTAATTCCCTCAGCATCACTTGATTTCATTCGTCTACATTCCATTATCCTCGTTTTGCTCTTGTTGATGTTTATCTTATGTCCTTTCAAGACACTGTACATTCCGTTCAACTGATCTTCCAAGTCCTTTACTCTCTCTGACAGAATTACAATGTTATCAGCAAACTTCAAGGTTTTTATTTCTTCTACCTGTTTTTTAGTTTCTACTCTAAATTTTTCTTTGACTTCCTTTAGTGCTTGCTCAGTATACAGATTGTATAACATCGGGGATAAGTAAATATCCTGTCTCACTCCCTTCTCAACCACTGCTTTCCTTTCATGATCCTGAATTTCGCTCCCTGTATCTTACCCCTACCACATTCAGAATTTGAAAGAGAGTATTCCAATCAACATTGTCCGAAGCTTTCTCTAAGTTTATAAATGCCTTTACTTAAGCTATCTTCTAAGGTAAGTCGTACGGTCAGTATTGTCTCGCCCGTGCCTACATTCCTACTGAATCCTAACTGATCTTCCTCAACGTCGGCTTCTACCAGTTTTTCCATTCGTGTGTAAAGTTCGTGTTAGTATTTTGGAACCTTGGTTTATTAAACTGATAGCTCGGTACTTTTCACACCTACCAACATCCGCTTTCTTTGGAATTGGAATTATTATATTCTTCTTGAAGTCTGAGGGTATTTCGCCTGTCTCATACATCTTGCACACCACATGGAAGAGTTTTGTCGTGGCTGTCTCTTCAAACGCTATCAGTAGTTCTAACGGAATGTTGTCAACTCCCGGGACCTTGTTTCAACTTAGCTCTTTCAGTACTCCGTCAATTCTTCACGCAGTATAATATCTACCATTTTATCTTTATCTACGTCCTCTTCCATTTCCATAACATTGTCCTCAAGTACATCGGACTTGTAGAGACCCCCTATACCCTCCTTCCACCTTTCTGCTTTCCCTTCTTTGCTTAGGACTGGCTTTCCATCTGAGCCCTTGATATTCGTATAGTTGGTTCTCCGCCTGTTTCGTTTATTGCATTTTTACATTTTCTCCTTTCAGCAATTAAACTCAGTATATCATGTGTTATCCAAGGAGTTCTAGCAGCCTTTGTCTTTTTACCTACTTGATCCTCTGCTGCTTCATTATTTCATGTCTCAAAGTTACTCATTCTTCTTCTACTGTATTCCTTTCCCATTTTCTTGTGAATCGTTGCCTATTGCTCCCTCTGAAACTCTCTACAACCTCTGGTTATCCAGGTCCCATTTCCTTAAATTCCTACCTTTTTGCAGTTTCTTCACCTGTAATCCAAAGTTCATAACCAATAAATTGTGGTCAGAGTCCCTGGAAATATGTTACAGTTTAAAACCTGGTTCTAAATCTCTGTCTTAGCATTATATAATCTATCTGAAATCTTCTGGTGCCTCCAGGCCTCTTCCACGTAGACAATCTTCGCACGTATAGAATCTTCTTTCATGATTCTTAAACCAAGTGTTAGCTATGATTAAGTTATGCTCTTTGCAAAATTCTACCAGGCGGCTTCCTCTTTCATTCTTTACACCCAGTCCATATTCACCTAATACTTTTCCTTCTCTTCCCTTTCCTACTATCGAATTCCGGTCCCTCATGGAGAATAAATCTTCGTCTCCCTTAACTATTTGAATAATTCTTTTGACATCATCATACATTTCTTCAATCTCTTAATCATCAGCGGAGCTGTGGTAGGAGTGGGCTTCGTGTCCATCCTGGCTACAATAATGCGTTCACTATGCTGTCCGTAGCAGCTTATCCGCGTTCCTACTGTTTTATTCATTATTAAACCTACTCCTGCTTTACCCATATTTGATTTTGTACTTATAACCCTGTATTCACCTGACCAGAAATCTTGTTCCTCCCGCCATAATATCGTACTGCATGAATATCTGCTGTTGGATGTACTTACGTTTCTTTTATTGTACAACAAATCACGTTGATGAGAACTAGTAAATAATACCTAATAGCATAATTACATTATTGGTACAGTTTCCATCGGCGCATTAGCATGCTCGTTTTGGCGTATTTAGATTTAATCTGGTTTGTATAAATGTTGTAAAAGAAACTACTTGCGAGTGTGGTTAGAGGGCAGAGCACTCATACATATCTGATGCGGAGGGGTGAGAGGAGGCAGAGACATCTGATCAAAAGTATCAGAACACCCTTATATAAGAAGAAATTGACCACTAGATATCACGAAAGGCGGAACCGCTAGTATAAAAGGAAGCGGGAAGTGCCATCTTGTCAGTAGTAGTAACAGCAGAATGGATAGGCAGGAGAGCTCTGTGACTTCTAATGTGGCCTAGTCATTAGATGTCACCTGAATAACGAATCCATGGGGACATTTGAACCCTTCTAAAGCTACCCAGTTTGATGGTTGAGGAGGTGAATGTGAATTGGAAATGCGAAGGGACAACTACTGCTAAACTAAGACTAGCAGACCTTATGTCCTGACTGACAGGGACCGTCGAGCACTGCGGAAGGTGTTTGTAAAAAATCGCATGAAATCAGCGGGAGGAATCACTCGTGAGTTCCAAAGTGCTACCAGCAGTCCAGCTAGCACCACGACCGTGCGTAAGGAATTAAAAGAGAATGGACTACCGCGTGAGGTGGTGTAAAGAGCGACGTCACTGGGCAGTGGATGTCTGGAAACGAGTGATTTGGAGTGATGAGCCACGCTGTACCCTGTGGCAATCCAATGAAAGCATTTGGGTTTGCCGAATTCCAGGAGAACGTTACCTGCCATCATGTGTAGTGTCAACAGTGAAGTGCAGAAGAGATGGTGGTATGGGATGGCGATGTTTTTGTGGATAGGGCGTGGTTCCCTTATTCCGCTTAAGAAAACACAAAATGTAAGAGGATGTGAATGAATTTTACAGCATTGTGTAATGCGTACGGTAGAGGAACATTTCGGAGGCGATGACTCTATCAGCATGATAATGCATCCTGGCATGAAACATCATTAGTGAGGCTATGGTTTGTGGACAGTAGAATCCCTGAAAACGACTGGCCTGCTCGGTGTCCCAACCGGAACGCAGTGGAACACCTTTTGGATTAGTTAGAACGTCGACTTCGCTCCAGAACCCTGCGTCCAACGTCACTACATTCTCTGGTTTCAGTTCTTGACGAAGAATGAGGTGCCATTTCTTCGCATACATTCAGACACCTCACTGAAAGCATCCCCAGTAGATTTCAAGCCGCCATTAAGATGAAGACTGGACACACCTCATTCTGATGTCCACTAATAGATGACCATAAGTTTTTGATCAGATAGTGTATAAGGGTAGCCTGCAGACAGACAAGAAAGACTAGCGTTGCAAATTTTTCGACGCGTAACATCCTCTGTTTTATAGTCGGTAATTTCGCGGGAAGCGTTAGCTGGGGTTAGTGTGAATCTCAATTTTGAAGTGTAAAGACATTTTCAAGAAGCATAACCTCTCTAGACAGTACATTACTGAGTGACAATTGAGAACTGAAAGAATTTGACCTGCATTACACTTCACGGGCTGGGCTTACAGTTTGCAACAGGACAGGGTATCATGTACAGACTTTGACGTAATCCAGATGTTCACTCTGAGACTTTAAAAATTTTCCATTGTCTTTTGGACCCATAATTTGGACTGAGTGAAGCTACTTCAGGTTTAGGAGTGCTTTAACGACTCACTTGCGGCATTACTAGCACTGATCATAGAGGAGAAGATGATCAGTTTGAAGAGTAACGTCGACTTGTGAGTTAAACACAGTTTTTGGGGCATGAAGAATGCTCTTTCATCTAATCAGACTTGTAATTATTAATCGATGTTTCCACACCTGAGTTGTCACAGGTCTTATTGAAGGTTAATTAGTTTTGTGTCGTCTAAAGTGAGTCAGCCGCGAACCTACGTTTCTACAATTTAATTACAGCTTTGGTAGCTGCAGATGAATAATTTCAGGAGCATACCGCGGCGATGTATAATCAAACCTAAACAATCAACGAACCACAGCTAATCATATTGACCATGCGGTATCTATGGTCCGTTTGGCAAGTTACCAAGCTTTTGATTTTATTACCAACAAACATGTTAAATTGTCCTCATGTCACAGGAAACGCTGAAAATTGTTTAAATTATATTCTTCGAACAGGAAATAAACGATGTTGAAATGAAACCATCATAAATGGTCATCTTAGCAATGAGCTATCCGTTGCGGCTGAGATGTATAACGGTAACTAATTTTACCGTAAGAGTGTTTCGTTCACATCATGGCCTCACTGAGAATCAAAAGCTGCCTTTGGGAAACGGTTGTGGCGCTCGTACAACCACTCAAGACTTTGTTTCAACATCCTTTCCAGTACTTTCTGAACACAGCTCAGGAGCGTTATTGGCTTATTCGAGTTGGCTTCATTAGTTGGTTTAATGTGTTTTTCTATCGGCACTACTCGTGACGTCTTGCATTCGGGGATAACGAGTGTTTTGTTCCAAATATTATTAAACATACTACAGAGATGGCTCTTCCCTTTCTGAGTTAATGAAGATACCATGCGGTATTGTATATTGTCAGTCCCTGGGGCACTACTTCTCCCCGATAACAGGCCTCCGTTCAGTTCTCCAACACTAAAGCAATTGTTCAAGAAATTGTCACCTTCTTTGTCTTCCTCATCACTAAGTTGTTCAACTGAGCCTGCTGCCAACTGTTTCAAGCAGTCATCTGCTAATTTGTTCGGAAGCGATGTGGTACATTGTTGTTCTAAACTCTAAGTATACTCTTAATTCGTTGCGAGATGGCTAGGCTGGGTACGTATTGTGGACGCTGTTACACAGTTTATCCATGCAGATTTCTCCTTATTTTTTAATAGTCACTTTACATTTCTCTGCAGTCTATTGAATTTTCTACAGTTTTCTTCCGAAGCGCGCCTTCTGTAAAGTTTTAGGATGTTCCTTAGGTCCAGCAATGTATTATTGGCGTCCTCATCCCACAACACTGGTAATGTTATAGTTTTTGGAATAATGGTTTTATTTTGTGGGACAGATACCGTTACAGCTTCTTCAATAAAAGCAATAAAATTCGTGTAGTCTGTCGTTGCTTCTTTCCATTCTGGAATTGTATTTGTTCCAATCTGCTTTAAGAATATTCCACTTGTACGTTGGCCATATGACACCATGTATCGCTAGTGCGTCGCATCTGAGAACAGTGGGTAGATTATCAGATCCAAATGACTCTGCTACTACATTCCATGTGAAGTCTAAAGTTAAACTAGGCAACACCAAACTTTAATCTACAGCTTTCAACCGTTGGTGTGGTGCAGGTATCCTCGTCGGGGAACCGTCATTTACAACGATTAAGTTATCGTTGTTGGCAATCTCAGTTATCATTTCGCCGACAACAAGTAGAGTGATGAGCATGAAAGCCACTTGGTATTATCTTCGGATGCGCTACCGAATTAACTAGCATATCCAGTTGTTTCGTTACAGTCTCCCTTTGCGATCTGTAAACCGAAATTACGATTTTCATTCTGTATCATGTAGCTGTAGCAAGTTGAAGAGATATCTCTTACTTTAAACCGAGGAAATAGAAACAGTTCATTTGGCAGCAACAACGTTTGAAATACCGCACATACTGATGTCTGGTTGGAGCGTAAAACATGTCGGAGGCTGTGTTTGTTACTTTTAATGGAACGAGCTCTCCTGTGAGCTATATTCTTAAATACCCCTCCACTGTTGGAAGCCAGATCCACTAGCGATTCTGCGCTGAATTCTTTACGTTAGTGTTGTTCGATCCTGCAGGTGGGCTACCCATTATCTGTCTTAATACATTCGTTATAAACTGCCTCTATAAAGCCTTTCTGAACAATTGGGCCCTGCTGAAGCTTGTGGGACTGCTATGTATATGCGTTGTTTCCTATCGGAATTTTGTGAATTCTGCTTGCGATCTATACGCTCTTGTACGCATCATCTGGTCTCGAATGTACTCTTTCCGCTACTGTCTCCGCATGAGCCTTATTTGCTTCATTGTTGCTTCTTGAACTCTGAAAAATGTGGTGTCGTTCACTAGCATATCTAGCCGTCATCGGTAAAACACGTGGTCTTTTGAAGCGGTTGACTTGCAGAAAAGCTGTTCCTTACATTTTGTGATTTCGTGTTGTCCACTTGTGTCAGGCGACTAGACGACTAGCTATAATGTAATAATTATAGTGAAAGGAACGATAAGAAACGGGGATGGGAAAAGGATAGGAAGGAAATAATGGCTTGCAGCTGCACGAGGTACTGTGGCAATGCAACGGCAAAAGCTGAAAATTTGTGCCACGCTGTGACTCGAACCTGGATGCTCCGCTTCTGTAGAACAGTTGCCTTAACCAACTCGGCCATGCGGACACGCTTTCCAGCACCTCCAGATTCCCAACTTCCCTTCCGTCGCACCGCAACGATCCCCGCCCATTAATACCTCACTAGCAGATTTCTGATTCCCGTAGGACTTCGTACAATGGTTGTGCATACGCCTGAAACTTTTTCGTCAAACAGCAGTCGTGCCCATAGAACGATAGATATGAGTGGTGTCTGTTCCGTCGGATAAGTCCGACAATACGTACCACTCATGTTTTTAATAGCTGTACTATGCTGAGGGCATACAAATATCTGGAAAAGCGCCAAGTTTCCCATGACTGCGTCTACGTACGTCACGAAACCTACTTGTGAGGCCGGCCGGGGTGGACGAGCGGTTCCAGGCGCTACAGTCTGGAACCGCGCGACCGCTACGGTCGCAGATTCGAATCCTGCCTCGGGCATTGGTGTGTGAGATGTCCTCAGGTTAGTTAGGTTTAAGTAGTTCTAAGTTCTAGGGGACTGATGACCTCAGAAGTTAAGTCCCATAGTGCTCAGAGCCATTTGAACCATTTTCTTACTTGTGAGGCTGCTTCCCGGTATGGTATGACTTCTAATACCATACACTGCTTAATTTTCTCCTGTCGGACGTACTCCGACCACTCTAGAGTAAGACGGATGCCCTGCTACGCAGTGGACGTAGAAGGGAGGTGTTTGTATGTCACACTCGTTAATGCCGCACGGCCCAGGGTAGTGGGCGCAGCGTTTCAGACTACGACATTGTTTACTAGCAGACCGTATTGTTGACAATTAAAACAGTGCAGAACAGGTCTCACGTATGGTCCAACAGAACAGCGGACACCACGTTTATAAACAGAATCGGGCCGTTTCTGCGCTTTGAAGCTTACAAGACACACTGGGCACGATGTTTCCCTAATCTGTCCATTTTCGTTGATTTTCTTAACACACCGTTTGGATGACTAAAAGACAGCCATTGTTCCTTCGTCTGACCATTCAGTCATTATATCTTTTACTAGCAGTACTTCCCCCTCTTTGCTGGTGGTGTTATTGATTTCACTGATGGATGGAACCGACGCTGCGCTCGATGCCTGTTACGAAGCTGGTTCAGGACCATCTGTCGTTTCCTTAATTTTGTGACTGCTGCTTGGACCACCTCACGAATCTTTGCACGCTTCTGGGCTACAGCTTCTGACGTAGCTGTGTTGACGATTTCCATGTCCTGACGAGAGATTTTGTCTTATGTGATTTCGACGTTATATTGTTCCTCATGTACCACTGCTAGCGCATCTGCCACTATGTCGCTTGTTGGTCTGGAGTTATCTAACATCTGGGGTGGATTTAACAAGGGGACTTCCTGGCAGATTAAAACTGTGTGCCCGACCGAGACTCGAACTCGGGACCTTTGCCTTTCGCGGGCAAGTGCTCTACCAACTGAGCTACCGAAGCACGACTCACGCCCGGTACTCACAGCCTTACTTCTGCCAGTACCTCGTCTCCTACCTTCCAAACTTTACAGAAGCTCGCAGGAGAGGTTCTGTAAAGTTTGGAAGGTAGGAGACGAGGTACTGGCAGAAGTAAGGCTGTGAGTACCGGGCGTGAGTCGTGCTTCGGTAGCTCAGTTGGTAGAGCACTTGCCCGCGAAAGGCAAAGGTCCCGAGTTCGAGTCTCGGTCGGGCACACAGTTTTAATCTGCCAGGAAGTTTCATATCAGCGCACACTCCGCTGCAGAGTGAAAATCTCATTCTGTTAACAAGGGGAGTTCGCTACTAGCAGAAACGCCCTCCCCACAATTGCCGCCATACATGGAGGCGAACAATGTGTAGTGACACTCTTATTCTTTTTCTTTTTCTTATGTTTTTGCCCAGCATCGGCGCAGGGTCGGAATGGTCATTACCGCATTTAGCATGGTCAGTTTAAGATTCAAGAGGTTTCCGGATGCCTATCCTGTCGCCAATCAGTTACCTCCCCGCCACGGTGCGAAATATCTGCACCCCAACCGTCTGCATGTAGTGTTGTTTATGTAAAAGTGAGCGAAAGTTTTCTAAATGTTTGCGAATCGTGTAACCGAGGCGGGACTTGGGTACTAGCCCGGTATTCACCTAGTAGAGGGTGGGAAACTGCCTAAAAGCCACATCCAGGCTGGCCGGCACACCAACCGTCGTCGCTAATCCGCCAGGATCATTTACTCTGGGGGCAGCGCACCTCCCCGTCCCGGAAGTGGTGCTTTAACACGCACGGCTATCCGACTGGGTCAGCAATATTTAGTAACACAAAAACACTGAAACACTATCACCCGTGTTGAATAACACAGGCACACACAGATTTATCCGCCAGATCACGAGGCAGGCGCGACAGTACGCTACGAGATGAGGAAGTGAACTTATGTTGAAAATAAATTCAGTTGGGAGGAGCATATCATACACCTTCTGAGAGACCTTAAAAACTATTTATTTACTGTGCTTATGATGTTACACCTAGGTGGTACATAAATAAAAAATAAATAAACATTCCTTATTTTCGTTAGATAATGTTTCATGGTATCATATTTTGGGATAACTGTTTAATTCAAACTAATTATAAAAATTCGAAAGAGATTAATAAGAAGTATGTGTAGTGTAAATTCAAAACTGGTCTGTAGAGGCTTGTCCAAGGAACTGGTTGTATTACCTGCTAGCTGTTAGTATACTTATCACTTATTAAAAATTTCTACCTATACATCAATTCACAGAATAAATACAAGGAATACTGACTGGACAGTGTGAATCGCCTAAAACCTGCACCGCCAAGATTACGAAAATGAAAAGTGTTATTGATGTGCGGATGTCATAGAATGGATTGGTAGTCAGGGGCTTGTGTTGTTAGCCAATTGTAATAATACTTGGAAATTGTATTTTTTGTGAAAACATACATTTTTAAATGGAACAAAGCCTATTGATATTGACAAACTAAAAGTGGGGTAAATTAGATTGTCCGTGGTATTTGTTGCAAGATTCTAGTGCGCGTCGTTTATGAGATATCGTATTTTGAGAAGTTCCCATGCAGACACTTGTACTGTACGTGTGGTAGCACATACTAAAGAACAACCCAACTGCATATGGCTTCTGACCAGTAATGAGACAACTGACCATCACAGGTTGTGTTCAAAATGGTCACCGGCAGCGGAAATACACCCTTCTAGTCTGGTATGAAGCAACTGCTGCATACGTGATATCATCAAGTGTAGCAAGTATGTACTTCTACAGGCGTCAAATCCAGGGAACAGGCCAGACAAGGTACAGGTCCTCCGCGACCTATCGAACGATTTGGAAACAATTCGTGAAGACATGCTGTAGTACTTCGTGCACTTGGGCATGCATGTTGGTACCACAGGTTCCTCCTAGTCTGTAGAGGAACGTTTTCTAGTATCCGTGGAAGACGGTCTGTTAGGAGGCTGCGATACTTGTGTGCGTTCATTGTTTCTTCTATGAAAAACGGGCCTGTGAGCTGATGGTTCACTATCCCACACACATGTTTCCACTCCATGGACGCTGACGTTTCACCTGACGAAGCCAACGCGGATTGTCAACAGACCAGTAGGGCATGATTACTGTGAATGGTAAATGTGGCTACATCGCTAAACAAAATACATGATACATCTGGAGTACCTTGTCTTAATGCCCATGTACAGAAGTTAACGCGGTTTTCATAATCGTTTCCATGCAGCTCTTGATGGAGTGAGATGTGATAGGGATGGGAACTTACGTCAATGGAGAATGTGTAGGACACTTGCCTGACTCATGCCACTTCCTCGTGCGAATGCGCACGAACTAACGTTCAACAGCAGCAAGAACATTAATTTTCCTCTCTTCTCTAGCACCTGTTTCCTTCTGTTACACTGTCTAAGTGTTACACTACCAATTCCACGCAACTGGTTGAAGAGATTGATAAATAATTGCAGAGATGTTTGACGTCTATTGGGAAATGTTGCCGCATACACCGTACAAGAACGAACTACACTCTTCCTATACTCTCCATACACCATGAGCATGGCGGATTTTTCTGCATTGGTAAATCTCATCGTCCACTCACGACCTACTGCTTGAACTCTCGCGCACTAACTGATTAGCAAGTGGCAATGCACTCAAGAAACACTCATGCACACTCTAAGCAAAGCTAACAACATTGTACCTAGCAACTATGCAGGTTAAATGGCACAAACAAGTATCGCTGTGGAATCTTTGCAAAATACGATATCTCGTAAACGACTCGCACTACGAACCTGCAACAAACACCACTGAGATTCTAATTTACCCCACTTTTAGCATGTTAATGTCAACAAGCATTGTCCCATTTAAAAAAGTGTATGTTTGCACAAAAAATACACTTTCAAAGCAATATTACAATCTGTTGATAGGGTAAAAATACGACCCCCTGACTACCAATCCATTGTGTGAAAACCGCACAATAATAGCACTTTCTATTTCCGCAATATTTTGTGGCGCAAGTCTTTGGTGATTTACCCTGTGCATTAGGTTGATGCATAAGTTCTTAGAGTTTTGCATGTTGGTATTCCGACTGCTAAGTGTTTGTTTACAGATTGTCGTTCTTTGTTTGTAGTCAACTATTGCTATTATAATGGCATTTTGTCATTTGGAGATAGTGAGTGACGCTGTGGACGATACACAACGGAGTGCCAAGTGAAGCAATCGGAACATTTTCGTCACAGTCTTCTGTTTGGGTTTAATAGGTGGGTGACAGCAGCGGAGGCAGCCAGAAATATTTGCGTCGTGTATGAGGATAATGCCACTGGACAGAGCACAGCAAGAAAATGATTTTCTCGTTTTAAGGAAGATCGTTTTGACATTAGTGACTCTCAAAGTCCAGGAGACCTTCGGGGTTTGATGAAGTTAATCCATGATGATCCATGTCACTGTACTCGATAACTTGCAAATGTGATGAACTGTGTATGGGTGCAACATGCTCCAAGCAAATGGTTCAAATGGCTCTAAGCACTATGGGACTTAACATCTGTCATCAGTCCCCTAGAATTAGAACTACTTAAACCTAACTAACCTAAGGACAACACACACATCCATGCCCGAGGCAAGATTCGGACCTGCCACCGTAGCAGCAGCGCGGTTCCGGACTGAAGCGCCTAGAACCGCTCGGCCACAGCGGCCGGCATGCTCCAAGCCAAAATCACAAGAAACAGCGGTTGGCCATATGTCCGTCTCTGCTTGCTGTAACGTTACTGATGACGAGAAATGCTGTCTTTATGCTAACATAAGAAAAAGAAAGGAATGATTGAGCAAAAACAAAGCTGCAACTCCCTGTACAAAGACATGCGGGCATCCCCAAAAGATAATTTATGCATCCGGTGGAACAATGACGGTGTGGTGTACTACGAATTTCTTCCCCGATGTTTAACCATCACTGCTGACATTTAAAGTCAACAACTGAGACGTCTCGCAGACGCAGTCCTAGAACAATGACCAGGAAGACTACGTGAAGTGGTGCTGCTCCACGACAATGCCCGCACGCATTCTATGTTGTAAGAAAAACGCTATACAGGAGTTGGTTTAGGAAGTCATTCCGCACTCTCCTTATTCACCTGATATTGAGCCTACAGACTTTCACCGTTTCCGCTTTCTATGGAACAGCTTTCGAGGACAATCCTTTCCAGATGAAAATGAGCTCCGCACATGGATCGACGAGTTCTTCGCCTCAAAACCACGTGGTTTCTACAGTCGTGGAAACAAAAAGTTACCCCAGCGTTGGCATACTGTTATAAATAATGAAGGAGAATATATTATTGATGATTAAAGTCTCTGTTACGTGTATCTGATGTGTGTATTAAACTTATGGGAAAACGCTACGAATTTATGCACCAACCCAATATAAAATATGCAGTGGCATTTGCTATTACCTGACGGGTGTCCATTATCCAGGAATACATTTTTTCAGAAACTTTTCAGCCTCCATAAGGAGTTTAGCTAGTAGTATATTGCAGTTTATGTGGAGACGCATTGGTCGATTTTAACGATCGACATTTCATATAAAGCGCACCATTAAAATGACGAATGTTGTAAATATCAACTCTGTAACTTTATTTGTTTAAAAGATATTGTAAATTTAAATTATCAGTATTTACAGTTAAGCATCAGATCATCATTGCCTCCACACAAAACACATTGAACGATGTCAGCATGACACCTTATTGAATCATTAGGTAATAGAATATTTGTTGTAAAGTTTAATGCATAATAGTTACTTTTGTTCTTTCTTGGTGCATGGCTACTGGGCGTGACATTCAAAGTTAAGAAGGAAATTGTATTGGTTTTATGTAAAAGAATTTAACGTTTATTATGTAATGGATATTGTTGTTACTTTATTTAGAACGTGAAAGCTTTGGTTATTTAAATATGTTAAAATGTAAAGTAATGTAGAATAAGCTGTAGCCAATCAGATGGACAGCTTCAGGAAAGCGAACTGTACCAGTCAGTTGAGGAAGATGTTCGGCGCGCTGTCGGAGACGGGCAGTGGGCAGTTCTGGTCTAGACACCAAATGGTACAGTTCGGACTGAGACGCGAAAGCGGACGGTAGGTCTTTACGTAGCTAGGAAGTGAAATGACAGAAAATTTCGCGTTGTGTAGTATCGCGGGACTTAGTCTCTGAGCGGTGAGCAGCCGCGCGCCTGATGTGAACTCGTAACTTTTCAAATAAATAACGAGGTGGAATATTGGACTTGTGTTCCGCGATGACATTGTGAATAATCGAATTGTGTCAAATGGATATGCGCTCGAGTGTAGCAGTAATTGTAAATACGACTACTTTCGCTATTAGTTTGCTTTCTGAATAAACATTATTCTAACCAAATAGCAACTGTGTGACCTACATCATTTATGGGTCGTTAATTTAGTTCCCAATATTATTATTACTGTTATTATATTTATATTAACTTTGTATTTCTCAAGCTTGCCATCAGCCAAACAATTCAACCAAAGGGTCATAAATCTCTAATTTAGGGCGTGTAATGCGACACGTACGGTTCAACCCTTAGACGAGTCTGAGCCCGAACATCTTAGGGATGTTAGCTCGCAACTTTAACAACAACAAAAGTAATGATTATGCGTTTATTAGATTAGACTGTCGGGCCACTCCAACACTAGATTCCCGAACGGGAGAAGTCGAATGCCAAGTGCTCCCCGCGTCCGAAGCGGCTGCATTGACATCTGCCGGTCTTTGGCGGAACTGCCTGCGCCGAGAAGTTCGAGCGTGCATAAACGCCAAATGCCGCCTCTAGTGAAAATAAGCTCGTCATAGGATTAAATTTTAATCAGCAGATGCCACAGCCATGGAAATACTGGAGTATGAGGTACACTAGCGTTAGGTCAAGGTGTTCATGGTGCAAAATTTTCCATTTCCGTCAGTATGTAGCACATGTCATACACATTTAGCTTCAGCTGTAAATGCGTGAGGTATGTCACATTAACTGAAGCACGTGTCTCGAGCCTCTAGACCACCACATAGTGACCTACATAAACTGTCACTTTGTCTCCATTCCGTTACCAAATTTTCATTTGTACTTTTAATAAAATAAAATGGTACGCATGTCGACTATTTCCACTGGACAGATTACAATACAATAAATCTGTCACAAATGTTCTAAACTTCTGAACTGAAGACCTGTACATCCTAATATTCTACTACTTATTACAGAGCAACAGTATAACATCGCAGGTCTCTAGAAAGCATACTTCACGCAATAACTTACATTAGAACCTACATAACGCTAGGTGCAACAAATTTTTCATTCCTTAGTTTACAGCCCCTATTGTACATCTCCGTCGGAATGATAGGTCTCTATATGTTGGCGGTTGTTATGATAGTTGGCAGTATATTAAAAGCTGCAGCTGTTGTTGTTGTTGTTGAGGTATTAAATCAAGGACTGGTTTGATGCAACTCTCCATGCTACTATATCCTGTGGAAGCCTCGTCATCTCCGAATAACAACTGCAACTTACAACTTTCTTCCTCTGTTTACTCTATACATCTCTTGGTCTCCCTCTACGATTTTTAACCCCACACATCCCTCCAGTACTAAATTGGTGATCCCTTGATGTCTGAGAGTGTGTCCTATCAACCTCTCCCTCTTGCTAGTCAGGTTGTAATACAAATTTCTTTTCTCCCCAAATTCTATTCAGTACCTCCTCATTAGTTACTTGGTCTACCCATCTCATCTTCAACATTCTTATGTAGCACCATATCTCAAAACCTTCTAGTCTCTTCTTGTCTGAACTGTTTATTGTCCATGGTTCACTTCCATAGATGACTACGTTCCATACAAACACTTTCTGAAAAGACTTCGTGACCCTTAAATCTATATTTGATGTTAACAAATTTCTCTTCTTCAGAAACGCTTTTCTTGCCATTGCCAATCTCTATTTTACATCCTCTCTACTTTGACCATCATTAGTTATTTGGCTGTCTAAATTGCAAAAACCACCTACTACTTTCAGAGTCTCATTTCCTAGTCTAATTCCCTCAACATCACCTGATTTAATTCGACTAAATTCCATTATCCTTGTTTTGGTTTTGTTGGTGTTCATCTTGTATCCTCCTTCCAAGACACTGTCCATTCTGTTCAACTGCTCTTCCAAGTCCTTTCCTGCCCCTGACAGAACTACACTGTCATTGGAAAACCTCAAAGTTTTTGTTTCTTCTCCCTGAACTTTAATTCATACACCAAATTTTTCTTCGGTTTCCTTTACTGCTTGCTCAATGTACAGATTGAATAACATCAGGGATAGATTACAACCCTGTCTCACTCCGTTCTTAATCAATGCTTCCCTTTTATGCCCCTCGAACCTTAAAACTGCCGTCTGGTTCCTGTACAAGTTGTAAATAGCCTTTCGCTCCCTGTATTTTACCCCTGCTACCTTCAAAATTTCAAATAGAGTATTCCAGTGATCATTATAAAATGCTTTCTTTAAGTCCACAAACGCTACGAACGCAGGTTTGCCTTTCCTTAACCTATCTATGGACTCGCGTGTTCCTACATTCCTCCGGAATCCTAACTGATTTTCCCCAAGGTCAGTTTCTATCAGTTTTTCCGTTCTTCTGCAAAAATTGTGTTAGTACTTTGCAGCCATGACTTATTAAACTGATAGTTCGTTAATATTCACACTTGTCAGCAACTCCTTTCTCTGTAATTGGAATTATTATATTATTCTCGAAGTCTGAGCGTATTTCGCTTGTCTCATACATCTTGCACACAACATGGAAGAGTTTTGTCATTGCTGGCTCCCCCAGGGCTATCAGTAGTTGGAATGGAATATAATCTATTCCTGGGGCTTTGTTTCGATTTATGTCTTTCAGTGCTCTGTCAAATTCTTCTTGTCCTATCATAACTTCCATCTCATCTTCATCTGCCTCCTCTTCTGTTTCTATAATATTGCCTGCAAGTTCATCTCCATTGTATAGACCCTCTCTACGCTCCTTCCACCTTTCACCTTTCCGATCTTTGCTTAGGACTGGTTTTCCATTTAAGCTCTTGATGTTCATACAGCTGCCTCTCTTTTCTCCAAAGGCCTCTTTAATTTCTCTGCAGGCGGTATCTACCTTTTCCCTAACGATACGTGCTTGCAAATCCTTACATTTTCCTTCTAGCCGTTCCTGCGTAGCCATTTTTCACTTTCTGTCAATCTCGTGTTTTAGGCGTTTGCATTCCCTTTCGCCTGCTTCATATACTGCATTTTTATATTTTCTCCTTTTATCAATTACAGTCAGTATGTCCTACGTTTTCCAAGGATTTCTACTTTGCCTTGTCTTTTTACCTGTTTGATCCTGTGCTGCCTTCACTGTTTCATCTCCCTCGTCTTCTACTGTATTCCTTTCCCCTGTCCTTGTCAATCGTTGCATAATGCTCCCTCTGAAACTCTCTACAACCACTGGTTCTGTCAGTTTATCCAGATCCTATCTCCTTAATTTCCTACCTTTTTACAATTTCTTCAGTTTTAACTTTACAATTCACAAACAATAAATCGTGGTCAGAGTCCACATCTGCTCCTTGAAATGTCTTACAATTTAAAATCTGGTTCCTAAATCTCTGTCTTACAATTATATAATCAGTCTGAAACCTTCCAGTGTCTCCAGGTCTCTTCAAAGTGCACAATTTGCTTTCATGATTTTTAAACCAGGTGATAGCGAGAGTCAAATTGTGCTCTGTGCAAAATTCTGCCAGGTGGCTTCCTCTTTCATTCCTTTCCCCGAGTCCATACTCAGGTGCAATATTGCCTTCCCTTCCTTTTCCTACTATCGAATTCCAGCTACTTATCACTATTAAATTTTCATCTCCCTTAACTATTTGAATAATTTCTTTTATTTCATCATTATATTATAAAATCTCATATGTCTCTACAGCAAAAAAGTGTTTTAAGATATTACATTAACATTAAGGGAACCAAACAGTTGGAAAAAAAGAATTCAAGAATAGAATAGCCATGATACATACAAACAAATCGCAGTAATCCATTCAGATATGATGAACCCTGGAAAAGCAGAAGCCATCCAGCAATACGGCACAACCATATAAGCCATATGTTTGGAGAATGTTCCCTCTGAAGTGTTTCCTCCACAGTGAGTATACCATGGTGGAGAATCAAAATTTCATTGCCATTTGGAGCTTTATATGGCTCAATCTTGTTACCATTCTGCTTTCCAATAATGCTCACCTGAAAAGAAACTCAAACTAGGGAAGTGATGCAAGAATAATTTGACCAAACAACGGCACTGAATTACCCTACAATCCTATCCAATTACGAATACCTCAATGAAAAACTTTTAATGTCATTCTGTTGAAAATTATGTATTTACTGTTACTATATGCAACCAGTCTGTTAATATCGTTTTCTCTCATCGACTGTTTTCGAAATAATTAATAGCTAGATATAAATTCAAGCCCATTCTACTGTTCATTTTCAAAGGGTGTTGTCTGACTTGTCAGCAATGCGCCAACGTTCCCGTAAGTTTTCTAAGTTTTCCTCTTGTATTACGACATATTCTGAGACGTCAGTGCATTTATGATCCATCATCTTGTTGAACCTTACACACTTGTAACGAGGTGAGACTCTCGGTAGGCTGATTATTTAGTGCATCAGCGACAAGAGTCACAAACATGATTGTAGTAGCTGTAGAGAGCTGTCGTGAGAAGATGTACATAAAACTTTGTCTACTACACACTACAGCGGCGAAAAAAGTTTGCTAATAGTAAACTGAGCAATCCATGATTTTTTTCTGCAACAGACCGATTTCTTTCAAATCTATATGTATTTGCACTGTATTTTACTTTCACTGGAATGACATGAAATAAGAAACTGTTGTTTCAGATTAAGTAAGAGAAATGTCCATGCAGAAATTTTCCAATATCTACTTTAATCTAGTATTTTAAACTAAACTTTGCGATTATCATATAGCAATATGTCTGCAGTTTTGTGAAAATACTGATCTCAATCTCCTAAGTTCTTAAACTTAGCCAAAACAGACTTCCTTGACACTGTCGTCTGGCCATATAATATGAATTTATTTATCAAAGATAATTTTGAGCACAGTATCTCGTGGCCAGTTCTGTCACCATGAATATTTATAATCATTTGTTCATCCTGTCCCTGATCAAAAACCCTGTGTTGTGGGTAAAAGCTCCTGGCAACACAAAACAACAAACCAAGAAAATAATCTGAATCCTTCCGAGTACAGAAAATTGTGAACTGATACAATAAATTTCTGTAGTGCAGAAAAATCAGTCAGCTACAGCTGCACTTTTATTAGTTTTTTTTTTCTTTTACAAAATCGTTCATAGTAGTTTCTTGTTCCCCAAATTTTCGTTCACCCCAACTTTAACTGACACCTTGTTTAATGTACCATAAAATTCTTCTTTACATTCATAATGCTGAGATTTTTGTACAGTTCATATACATATACTGAAGTCATTACAAGCCTGCTGTCCAGAACTTCACACAGGACGCTGTTGACCCCTAAACTGAAAAATTAAATGTTGTTATTGGTAAAATACAGTTAATGTAGAGATATGTACAATATTTATTCAGTTAAAAGTATTAAAAATTGAATTTGATAATGACTGAATTTATTTACTCCTCACACTCTACAAAAACACACTGATTAAGATTATTTCAAAAAATTAACCACATAAATTAATAACAAAGGTAAATAAATATCTAAGACACTGTTAGAAAAACTATGGGCAAATCTAGATTAATACACAAATTTGTAACATATCCCATACGTAAAATTTGCTACCAACACCTATCTATTATTTTCCGAACATAACATAAACTCTCCTGCATACGGTGCCGGAACTTAACTCATGGAAGAAAGGATATCATGGAGAACTGGTTTAGGCATAGCGTCGGAGTTGTTTTCTGAGTGACTCTTTTAATCTACAGAGGAGTGTGACTTGTTTTTGGACTTCCTGGAAGATCAAAACTGTTTGCCAGACTGGGACTCAAACTCTTAGCATTGCCTTGTGTTATCCATGCATGACCCGCCCCTAGGGCTCAGTTCTGCCAGTACCTATCTTCTACTTTCTTTTTACTGAATCCGTCTTGAATATCATACTAGACTAACATCCTTGGAAAAAAGTTCATTTTCAAGAAATGGCTTACTCACAGCCAAGAGGTTGAAGTTCCGAAACTATTTGAAAGGTATTGGTAGAACGAAGCTGTGTCGCCGAATCACAATTATTTAGTGGGTAGCACGGTTGGTAAGAACATTGCAAGCAAATCCAAGGCAAGATTTTTCGTCTGAATCTCGGTCTGGCTCACAGTTTTAATTTGTCAAAAAGTTTCAGAATTACGTAACTCCCCTACACAGAGAAAGATTCATTGTTTCATCAGATCTACAAAATAGTGAATTTTTATTCTTTCATTTCAAGATATAATTTTGTATAAAGCTAATAATTTCTTATATAAAACCTTATATTAGAACGTACTGATTATATGAGGAAAGTTTCCTGAACCATTTTCTTACTTACTGCATGTTCATATCATATTTTATAATTTTCAAAAAATAAAATGAATAACTACGTATCATTTTCACTGCAAGATTTAAATTTTCTCGCCATTTTAATATCAACATTCATAACAAAAGTCTATTTATTTTACTCTTAGGAACATTAAACATAAAACTGAGAATGAAACACACATGTTACTACAACAAGTTGAGGAATTGTAAAAGAATGCACTAAAGTTAAAAATTAAAATGGAACATACATATACTACAAAGTAAATAAAATTTTCTCCCAGATAAAATTCTGAAGTGCACACTGTTTCTATCGAACAGAGCCATGGCAAATAAAATATTTCAAAGAATGATGAAACCTGTAAAGTGTTCTTGTAGAATGATGTGCTAATATCAATGATGTGTTAGCAATAGCAGCTGAGAGCTCTCCAAAACACAGAATACACTCCCACTTCCTTTACACAAACAAACAGTATACCGAAAACTATTGTATACATAGGATAGAAATGTAGAGTAAGTTCACTGCATCCAGTCAATTCGATGGTAGTGCTAGGAACGATGTGTAGAGTGTTTCTAATACAAACATGGGAATTTCCAGGAAGTGTTCAGTGATAATTTATGAAAAAAGCATCAAACTGCGTTATTCTTGTCATGTAACAAATGAAAATGAATAAAAAGTGAATATCAGAATAACAAACAAATAACTAACAAACATCAATGCATAATTTAGGAATGAGTAAACCACATGAAAGATGTATTCATTGTATATGGTTATAAACTTTAATTTCAATTTACGCAGAAGCTGGACGACAATGTTACAGTGTTACACTAACCTACTGAACATTTATAAATAATAATGTAAGCACACACATCAGTGAGGAGTTACTGCTTTCCTGTGCAAGAATGATGAATCACTATTTTTGAGGATGTAGGTTTGATCAATGTGAATCGAAATAGAAGATAAAAAAGGCAAATAGCACAAACTGTCTCTCTACAACAGTAACATACCTTAACCCCCAGGAACGAAATACTGCATGATTGGAAGTCCTGTCCTAAATTTTAACGAACGCTTTACAAATATAACTATGGCAAATAATGTGTGCATTAAATATCCTCACATTTCTTCAGTGTGTGACTAATATTGTAAACCTTTGCCATGCCCTTAGACTAGAGTGAATGAACATCAAACAATGAAAGAGTGAGGAGTGCAGCATGCAGACATGCAGTCAAGATGCTGAGGACACACCTCTATACAAAAAAAAATTAATATCTAAATTACTTGAATATACAACATGGTGCACAATGATCAGTGTAACATCGAATGCAAAATATTATTAGTTACACAGAAAACAGTAATGATACAAAGAATCTACAATGAATGTAAAATAATTTTATAACTTTTGAGTCTTTCTTAGACAGAGAAGTCAGAATATATTAAGAAAATTATAAATGAAGAGGGAGCTATTACCACAGACATTACACATGAATTACAAGGTCTCTGCTTTTGTATAAACTTCAAACCACTGAAAATATCATCGCACAATCACTATAAAAAAAAGTATGTCACCGTACTTCAACACAGTAGAACAAGTCAAACAGTTTGGCAAGCAACACAAAGGAGTAACTACTGACTACCAACACGAACTGAGGACAGAAATTCAAAGTTCTGCTACTGAAGTTCATAAATCAGACAATAAATCATCAACATACCACATCACCAGCTTTCCCTGCATATGAAAATTGAACCCTCACGTCACCTACTTCTGGGCTCCAGACATCTTGAGTGTGATAATACAGACCCAAGTGCATTCTTATGTCTCTACGTTCTGGTCTTTCATCACTTGTTATTAATACAAAATCATTGAATTTGTCTTTCAGTTCTGCACTTAAGTAGAATGGTCCAACACTCACTTGTTCGCTAACATACACAGTACTTTTAAAAGGAAAAACCCTGAAACACAGAAGAGAACAGAATTTCCTATCCCAGCAGTTCTGAACAAAAAAATTTGAAACTGTTGACAGGGTTTACAATATGTGTGTAATTGTTCAGCCTTTACAAAATTCTTAAGGAAACTATTTCAAATACATATAATACATGGAAATAACGTGTGTGTCATTTGTGTTTATTCATGTATGCTTCTCCCGATGTACGAGATAATTAGTTTTGATATGGGAAGAAAAAAAACAAGAAGGAAGATTAGGGTTTGCTGTCCCATTGACGACGAGTTCACTAGATACAGAGCACTAGTCCGGACCCAACAGTCATAAGGTGGAAGTTTGTCATGCTCTTTTCAAAGGAAACATCTTGGCATTGGCTTAATCGATGTAGGAAAATTGGAGAAATTCTAAATCATGATGTCTGTATGGGGAATTGAACTCTGTCATATGTTAGTCTGGTGCCTTAGCTTCTGCGCCATCCTGATCAGTTTCTTTACTTTTTTGCCAAGTAATATACATAATCCTGAAAATAAATAAAAAATAACGAAGTCATCAAGTAGTTTGTACAAAACACCAACTTTCAGTTCCAGAATTTAGCCGCTGTTTTCAGAAGTGAGTTACAAACAAAAAAAAGTTAAGACTGTAATATAATATCCTGTTGACAATAATGTCATTAGAGATGGAGCACAAACTGAGAGAAAATACAGATGAGGAGTGAAATTGGCACAGAGTTCTTTCCAAATTAAACGTCCTGACCATCATGGCTTTCCTCTTCCCAGATAATACACTTCTGGAAATTGAAATAAGAACACCGTGAATTCATTGTCCCAGGAAGGGGAAACTTTATTGACACATTCCTGGGGTCAGATACATCACATGATCACACTGACAGAACCACAGGCACATAGACACAGGCAACAGAGCATGCACAATGTCGGCACTAGTACAGTGTATATCCACCTTTCGCAGCAATGCAGGCTGCTATTCTCCCATGGAGACGATCGTAGAGATGCTGGATGTAGTCCTGTGGAACGGCTTGCCATGCCATTTCCACCTGGCGCCTCAGTTGGACCAGCGTTCGTGCTGGACGTGCAGACCGCGTGAGACGACGCTTCATCCAGTCCCAAACATGCTCAATGGGGGACAGATCCGGAGATCTTGCTGGCCAGGGTAGTTGACTTACACCTTCTAGAGCACGTTGGGTGGCACGGGATACATGCGGACGTGCATTGTCCTGTTGGAACAGCAAGTTCCCTTGCCGGTCTAGGAATGGTAGAACGATGGGTTCGATGACGGTTTGGATGTACCGGGCACTATTCAGTGTCCCCTCGACGATCACCAGTGGTGTACGGCCAGTGTAGGAGATCGCTCCCCACACCATGATGCCGGGTGTTGGCCCTGTGTGCCTCGGTCGTATGCAGTCCTGATTGTGGCGCTCACCTGCACGGCGCCAAACACGCATACGACCATCATTGGCACCAAGGCAGAAGCGACTCTCATCGCTGAAGACGACACGTCTCCATTCGTCCCTCCATTCACGCCTGTCGCGACACCACTGGAGGCGGGCTGCACGATGTTGGGGCGTGAGCGGAAGACGGCCTAACGGTGTGCGGGACCGTAGCCCAGCTTCATGGAGACGGTTGCGAATGGTCCTCGCCGATACCCCAGGAGCAACAGTGTCCCTATTTTGCTGGGAAGTGGCGGTGCGGTCCCCTACGGCACTGCGTAGGATCGAATGGCTCAAATGGCTCTGAGCACTATGGGACTCAACATCTTAGGTCATAAGTCCCCTAGAACTTAGAACTACTTAAACCTAACTAACCTAAGGACATCACACACACCCATGCCCGAGGCAGGATTCGAACCTGCGACCGTAGCAGTCCCGCGGTTCCGGACTGCAGCGCCAGAACCGCTAGACCACCGCGGCCGGCACTGCGTAGGATCCTACGGTCTTGGTGTGCATCCGTGCGTCGCTGCGGTCCGGTCCCAGGTCGACGGGCACGTGCACCTTCCGCCGACCACTGGCGACAACATCGATGTACTGTGGAGACCTCACGCCCCACGTGTTGAGCAATTCGGCGGTACGTCCACCCGGCCTCCCGCATGCCCACTCTACGCCCTCGCTCAAAGTCCGTCAACTGCACATACGGTTCACGTCCACGCTGTCGCGGCATGTTACCAGTGTTAAAGACTGCGATGGAGCTCCGTATGCCACGGCAAACTGGCTGACACTGACGGCGGCGGTGCACAAATGCTGCGCAGCTAGCGCCATTCGACGGCCAACACCGCGGTTCCTGGTGTGTCCGCTGTGCCGTGCGTGTGATCATTGCTTGTACAGCCCTCTCGCAGTGTCCGGAGCAAGTATGGTGGGTCTGACACACCGGTGTCAATGTGTTCTTTTTTCCATTTCCAGGAGTGTATTTTACCCATTGTGCCAGTTTGCTCAGTTCATTGATTTGGTATCCCAACCAGATAGAGATATGGGCGAGCTTTTACCGTAGAGCTTTAAAACTTGTGATCGTAGTAACACAAAATTGGCGAACAGGTTGATTTACTGGCACATGCATGTGTGCATCAGTGTCAGTAGTGAACTGAAAAATTCCAGAATGGATTCAAACTCGCGGAATAACAGCAGCAGCAGCTGCTGCAGTTGATGCAGCTGCATACTACTCGATCACGATGTTATTGTACTTGGTCTCCAGTGGCCGTTACCGGACACACGTGGTGCAGTCCATTAACCAAGTACAGTGCCAGTAAGGAAAACGCATCACTTTGTGTACGATTTCAAAACAGTTGTGCATACACTATAAATTGGTTCAGCGTGTACTCGTGAAATATCACGATGAAAACTCAGTAAACCGACAAGCGCTCTCCCCCACATGCAGTAATATTGTGGTTGACTAATATTCAACAAGACTGGCATCGTGAACAGCAACAAAGACGATGGTGTTGCAATAAGCGCAAAATTTTTTGAAAAAAAAATTGCTTCATCACCAACAACAGCAGAATCAGCAACAGCTGCAGATATAAATCAGCAGCGAGAGCTGTCCGCAGACCAAATACTAACATTGCTACAATTTCCAGTATCTGATAAGGACAGTGAAAACTGGGATTCCCATCTGCGTTGATTGAATTTGAATTTTTAAGGTGCGTAACACATACGGTGCTAGCTTGCAACGCTGCCATTTGCTGTCTTCCAACAGCCAAATTTTCGAGTTAATTCGGAATGTGATTCTTCTGTCAAACCACAGTTGCATCGCGTACAAAAATATCTGTACCATGCTATCGAGCCACTTCAGTACTCAAATGCATTAGAAACAGCCAGTTCAAAATTCATGCAGAGTTGTTAACATGATTCTTACTCAGTTGCAAATTTCGTCGTGTAAAGTTTAGTGAGTCACATTCGGACACACTCATTGTGACAACAACAGTCGTATAGCTCGCGATCCGGAGGCTCTGAAGTACTCGCTATTGCAATGGCTCAAGAATAGAGATGCACTCTGCCAAAACTACGGTTCGGTAGTTTTGGTACACTACATAAACCGCGCTGTAAATGGGAGTATTACAGGCAGTACTGGTAGTATTAGTAGGAAAGCAAACATAAATGAATGTGTAAGAGATAAACTGGGAACTGATGACTTTTTCCTTTTTTTTTTTTTTTTTTTTTTTTTTGCACATAATTAGAACAGCACATCATTCAGTGTCAATCAATTCTGTATTTTATAACATTACAGAATAAAAATTTCATTCTGTTAGTCATAAAAATTATTTGAACGCGTAACTTTTGCGCTCTTATGTAATCAAATCAATTACCTGTGATGCAGGTACAGTTTACATGCTCAAACCTTATATATATATATATATATATATATATATATATATATTGTTTTTTTATCATGTTCAAGAGTTTCTTGTTGTTATTGATAAATGCGAAAGTTGTTTATGAATAAGAGAAACATGTTTTCTGTAAGTCCGACTAACAAGGGGAGGCCGCCAATTGTGAAATTCAGATTCGATTCATACTGCGCATAATAAAAGCTCATGGCCAGAGGTGTAATGTGGCAAAGCACCAAGATGCACTTCTCAGCCGTTGTCGAGAAAATCGACAGTTAAAAGAAACCGTTGCGGTGAAATACTCTCTACGATTAATAATTTTCTACAGCGTCGTGGCGCAGCGTTAAGCGTTCGGGTTCGTAATCCGAAGGTCGCCAGATCGAATCTCGCGCCATTCAACCTTTTTTTATCTAGTATTTGTTTTTTGTAATTCAAATGTGTATATATATACACACACAATTCCCGGCAATCAGTTGCAACAATTATGCATATAATAAGTTGTTGAAAGTCGTTTGTCGTGGAAAAACTGGCGACTTCGAACATCATTATGTTTTCCGCAAACAAAGTTGTATTTCACAAATGTTATTAATTGTCTTCATAATGTTAACCACGAATGTTGATACATTCTTTTGTTTTGCCGGTTTTTTCTTTTTGTTTTACCTTTCCTTAAGGAAATTTGGTTTTCTAGAGGTATATGATAAATACGTATTTTTTTCTTTATTTTTACTATAACATATCTCTGTTTCACGTTACAGATCAACGATTTTCGAATAAAACCTAAATTAAACACCGACAACTTTCAATTTTGCTATAAATACTGTTTATTTTTAAGTAAAAGACTGGAAGATAACTACGTAGGCTACGTGGCCGTTTATACATCCCCATTCAGTTTCTAGACGGTTCACCGCTTCCGGTTTCTAGGGACCTAGTAAGACGCTGATAGCATACGTAAAGAAAGGCGCGGTAGGTATCCAACACACGTGACACCTTAACTGACCAAAGCTACAAGGAAAACTACCGTCGTCTACGCTTGCTTATGATAATCGATGGTAGCCTACGGTAGCTTTACATCTCTGCTTCCGTAGTTTCCACTGCAGCGCAAGAAATGTTGTTTTAGTGACATGGAGCGGCTATACTACGAGAACGACGCCCCGTACCCAGAAGCATAGAACTAAAGATCGCAGTTCATAATTGTCTTCCCCTTCTAGCACAACATTCAAACGCAAGAATATTTTAGGTCAATAACAAGCAACACTAATAAATGTAAAAAAAAGGCAGCCCAGCAATAAACGACACTATTATTCTCGGAGAGAGTTAAAATTACACGTAGATTGATTCCAGGCTCGTCCATAAGACAGCTGCCTGTATCATAAAACAGTTTCCGCAAATCCTTTTCTATAGCCACAATGTGCTTACGCAGATTTCTCAGAATGGGCTCGGCTTCGCCAAGCCGGCTGTCTGGACTAAACACCGTAGTAGTACTGGTCACAGATTGGTTTTTCTGGAGATGGAGTTTTCGCGCCATTCAGTCCGAGTAGATCTGGTTGAAGTTCAAATACCGCCGTTCTGGCCAGAGACGGCCCTCTCGAGACCGACCGACCGCCGTGTCATCCTCATGCGGTGGTGTCATCGAGCTGCTGTATGGAAAGGCATCGGGTTAGTACGCATCTCTCCCGGCTGTTGTGGTTTTGGCAGATCCGGTTGAAGAGGTAGCGGCGAATTACAAACAGCCGGCCTCCGTGTTCTGTGGGTGCCGTCGATAACTCTAATACCACATATACCTTTTTTGATACGTTAGAGATATTCAGAAACTATTTCCAGTTTGATAGATATTACCCATGACCTCATAAAATAGCGAATAGCGTTTTATCGTGACCTTAACATGCGCTGAGACGCAAATATCAATTTTTTTAATGAAACTATGCAGAGTTTTAGATTCAGAATGATAGTCATAGATGAGTCCTGCTGCTCATTATGCATTCTCCAAATTCAGTACATTTTTAGCCATTTCTTCATTATTAAAAATCATGATAGACCTAAAAATTAATGCTAAATTAATGAGTCACGATACTAAATATTTTATAAGCAGTACATTGACATATGTCTCAATACGGCCCATCGTCGGAGGCTTTAATACCACAGTACTTCATTTTAATCTTCAAAAGGGCAGTACACAATTATTCGAACATCTCTTATCGCAGTGAATCAATCCATAATAACATTAGGAAAATAAAATTTCAATTACATTTTACCACATAACTTCTCCACAGCCCTACGACTTCGTTATATCACTGAATTACATATTTATACACGAGTATGGTTCGTTATGAATAGGACAATGAGGCAGAGAAAGAGCTACTGCAACAATTCAGTGATAGGGTTGTTCTCATCAGATTCGACAGGAAGCCAGAGGTATCCAGGAGTGGATATACTGTCTGTTCAGTATGTGCGTGGGCAGTGTTGCACACAGATGGTAAAATATATCATCTTAGTTCTTTCACATGTCGACGTTGGAAACAGAGGATGAAGAGATAGAGAAAGTATATGATGATACTGAACGGGCAATTCACTATGTAGAGAGACGAAAATCTAACCCTCATGGGAGATTGGAACGCGGTTGTAGGAGGACTAGAATAGAGAACTGCGGAGTATATGCAGCAGGCCGTAGAAGTGAGACAGGAGAAAGACTAATTGAGTTCTGCAATAAATTTCAGATGGTAAGAGCGAATAGTCCGTTCAAGAATCAAAAGAGGAAGAGGTATACTTGGAAAAGACCCAGAGACACTAGAAGATTAAGCTGGTTTATATCATGGTCAGACACATATTCCGAAACCAGATATTGGATTTTAAGAGGTATCCAGGAGTAGATATACTGTCTGTTAAGTAAGTGCGTGGGCGGTATTACACACAGATGGTAAAAGATATCATCTTAGTTCTTTCACAAGCCAACAGAGCGAATCTTTGTACTTCATGCAATGTCCATAAAGCATATTTGGGGGTGTTTCTCAAAACTGCGTTTCGAAAATTTGCACGCGTTTAGCGACAATTTAAATGTACAGAAGATGTTCAGAATTTGTCACAGATATTTATTGCCGACTGTCAAACTTTGGTTCATGAACTAAAATGAAGATTTAATACTGTAGGAGGACAATGACCCGAAGCACCGCAGCAGGTTTTGCAGCGACTGGAAAAAGCAGAAATGTGTGCAGGTACTAGACTGGCCCTCACAGTCGTCTGACGCAAATCCTATTGAAAATGTAAGGTCTTATTGCGCAAAGAAGTTTCAAAGAAAAAAGATCTTCACTTTGAAACATGGGCATTTGGAGGTCTCTTCCACGGGAAACGCCGAAAGCTTGGTTCCAAGCATGCCTCGGAGATGCCAACCAATTATCTAGTGGACAGAGGCACTACAAAAGTAGTGTGTGGACAGTAAGTGAAAGTGTGGGTCTCACAGGGAGCGTGCCAGAGATAAGTCCCAGCAGTCGCACTATCCTCTGTGTCCTCGATGGCTCAGTCGCATAGAGCGTATGCCACGTAAACAGGAGAGCCCGGGCTCGAGTCCCGGTCGGGACACACATTTTCAACTGTCCCCGTTGATATTAATGAACCCCTGTAAGCAACTAATGGTATGGATTCATTGCAATTTCATTCAATGTCTGGAGTAGTGCTGGAGGGAATTGACACCATGAATCTGCAGGGATGTTCATAAATCCGTAGGAGTACGAGAGAGTGGAGAGCTCTTCTGAACAGTACGTTGTAAGGCATCCCAGATATGCTCAATAATATTCATGTCTGGGGAGCTTGGTGACCAGCGGAAGTCTTTAAACTCAGAAGAGTGTTCCTGGAGCCACTCTGTAGCAATTCTGGACGTGTGGGATGTCGCATTGTCCTGCTGGAATAGCTCAAGTCCGTCGGAATGCTCAATGGACATGAATGGTTGCACATGATCAGACAGGATGCTTACGTACATGTTACCTGTCAGAGTCGTATCTAGACAAATCAGGGGTCCCATATCATTCCAACTGCACACGCCCCATGCCATTACAGAGCCTCCAACAGCTTAAACAGTCCATTGCTGACATGCAGGGTCAATGGATTCATGAGGTTGTCTCCATACTCGTACACATCCATCCGCTCGATACAATTGGAAACGAGACTCGTCCGACCAGGCAACATTTTTCCAGTCATCAACAGTCCAACCTCGGTGTTGACGTGCGCAGGCGAGGCGTAATGCTTTTTGTCATGCAGTTATCAAGGATAGACGAGTGGGTCTTCGGCTCCGAAAGCCCATATCGATGGTGTTTCGTTGAATGGTTCGCACGCTGGCGCTTGTTGATGGCCCAGCATTGAAATCTGTACCAATTTACGGAGGGGTTGCACTTCCGTCACGTTGGACGGTTCTCTTCAGTCGTCGTTGGTCCCGTTCTTGCAGAATCTTTTTCGGGCCGCAGTGATGTCGGAGATTTGATGTTTTACCGGATTCCTGATATTGATGCTACACTCGTGAAATTGTCGCACGGGAAAATCCCCACATCGTCGCTACCTCGGAGATTCTGTGTCCCATCGCTCTTGCGCCGACTATAACACCACGTTCAAACTCACTTAAATCTTGATAACCTGCTATTGTAGCAGCAATAACCGATGTAACAACTGCGCCAGACACTTATTGCCGACCGCAACGCCGTATTCTGCCTGTCTACATATCTCTGTATTTGAATACGCATGCCTATACCAGTTTCTTTGGCGTTTTGGAGTATATATATATATATATATATATATATATATATATATATATATATATATATATACACTTTGAAGAAACTGGCATAGGTATGCGTATATATATACATACATCTTGTTTCTGATCGTACACTCTTCCAAAAAAGTGCCACATGTTCTGTCTCGGTTGTGAGACTTTTTACTCTCCAATGATACAACTAATCATATTCTCAGATAAAGATCTTTTGCAAGAAAAATCTGAGAATAAGTGTAAACTTCAACTTACCTCAACCTCTCTACGATGCGTGAAGTACACTATCTGATCATAAGTATCCGTACACCTACCAGTTGACAGTAATATGGGTGTCCACCCTTTGCCTTTGTGACGGCTTAATCTCTGCCGGGGACACTTTCAGTGAGACGCCTAAATGTCTGTAGAGCAATGGCAACTGGATACTGGATTGTGGAGGGCAGTCGACGTAGTAACCCGTCCCAAAGGTGTTCCATTGGTTTCAGATCGGAACTCTGGGCAGGCCAGTATTTTCAGGAATGTTATTGTCCGGAAACCATTACCTCACGAATGCTGCTTTATGACATGGTTCACTGTCACGCTGATACAAGTAATCATCGTCTCCGAACTGTTCCCCTACGGTACGCAGTTCACAATGCTGTAAAATGTGTTCATATTCTCCTGGATTTTGAGTTTTCTTAAGCGTAATAAGCGGACCACATCCTAATCACGAAAAAAGCTGCCATACCGTACTTCACTCTTGGCACTACATACGAAGGCAGATAACGTTGTCCCGGCATTCACCTAACCCAGATCATTCCATCGCATTGTCACGGAGTGTAGGGTGATTCACCATTCCAAATCACTCTTTTCCAGTCATCCATTGTCCAGACGTCGCTCTTTACACCACCTGAAGCATCGTTTAGCATTGACTACAGATCTGTAACTTAAAAGGAGCAGCTGGGTCATTGTTAAAATATGCAGTTGTTAAACCGCTTTATAAGAAAGGTAACAAGAAAGACTTAAATAACTCTCGTCAAATTTACTTACTTAACACTTTTTTTCGAAAATATTCTAAAAAATAATGTACGTGAGAGCAGTCTCACATTTAAGTAGGAATAATTTACTTAGCACAACAAAATTTGGATTCTAGGTGAGGTCCCACGCCCGGGTTCCCGGGTTCGATTCCCGGCGGGGTCAGGGATTTTCTCTGCCTCGTGATGGCTGGGTGTTGTGTGCTGTCCTTAGGTTAGTTAGGTTTAAGTAGTTCTAAGTTCTAGGGGACTGATGACCATAGATGTTAAGTCCCATAGTGCTCAGAGCCATTTGAACCATCTAGGTGAGGTGCTCGATTGAGAACGCTATGTATTTATTGAAAGACCAAATATTACAAGCCTTGAATAATAAAATATCGCCAGTTGGTATTTTTGTGATCGCTCTAAGACGTTTGTAGTGTGTGGATCATCATACTCTCTTAGAAAAACTCAAGTTTTATGTAACTGATGGCTTTACACACAACTGGTGAGAAATCACGAAAGGCTCATTTTGAATCCCTCTTCTACTGCTTATATAAGGGAATAACCTTCCACTTAACATTCGACCAGCAGACTGGTACTTTTTGCAGATCATACTAGTGTTATAATAAATCCCGTTAGAGAGAAAGTAGCAGAAGACACTGTTAAAGATGTTTTTCAAATAATTATTAAGTGGCTCTCTGAAAATGGACTTTCCCTTAATTTTCATAAAATACACTGTATTCTTTTCTGTACAAGAAACAACTGGACGGTTGAGAAATATAGTGGTGTAAGTCAAAATAGCTACTTACTTACTAATGAAGGTTTTGCATTTGAAGTATAGAAAAATCAGTGAGCCATGGGGAGTGACTTTATTGAAAGTTTTAAAGATTGACTTGCGCCATTACAGATTGGTGATGTTAGATGCCGGAAAACATTGACTTACATCACTATGTTTCTCAGCCATCCAATTGATGTAGCACATGAAGAGGAGTCAGTAAATAGTGTGGAATACTCCAAATTTTTGGATGTACATATTGATGAAAATGTGAACAGGAAGAATCATATTATTGAGTTACTCAAACAATTAAGTTCAGCTACTTTAGCTATTCATATAATCACTAGTTTTTGGAACAAACGAATCAGCCTCTTGACATATTGTGCATATTTCCAAGCAATAACATCTTCTAGAGTAATTTTCTGACGTAACCCATCAGTTAGAAAGTAAGTATTGATTGCACTAAAGCGAACAGTCAGAGTTATACAAAGCGTTCGACTGTGGTCGTCATGTAGGTAGCTCTTCAAGAAGTTACGCATTTTAACTGCACCATCACAACACATATATTCACAAATGAAATTCGTCATACATAATCCATTACATTTTGAGAAGAATGGTTATGTCTACACCTACAACATTATAGGAAAAATTACCTTTATTACCCCTTACTGAAGCTGCCATCGGATCAGAAATAAGTTCAATATGCAGCAATAAAAATTTTTGATCATTTGCGCAATGATACAAAATGTCTAACAGATAGCAAAACAAAGTTTTATATCTAACCTAAATCATTTCTTCTGGACAACACCAATTTCAGGGACGAATTTCTTTTTAAAAGCAGGTAGCCTATAAATACAGTGACGGAAAAAATCGCAAGATCAAGAGGGAGTCGTATGGCATAAACGAAATATGTAGGCATGTTTCTATGTCTGAAAGTCGATGTCTACTCAAATTTCGCGCCAGTCGCATACGAATGGCAAATATTTGCTTCAAATACCCGCTGTGACGGTAGTGAGCGTTAGTTAACTTTCAGATTTGACGTGGTGAGTTGATGCTATTCAAGAATGCCTTGAAAGCGACAAGGGCGCCATTATCAGCACCTCACTGAGTTTGAAGGACGTCGTGTAATAGGGCTACGAGAAGCTGAATGATCCTTCTGCGGTACTGTAGAAAGACTCGGCAGAAAGGTAGCCACTGTACATGATTGCTGGAAGCGGTGGTCATGGGGATGTATGCTAGCAAGAGGAGAAGGCTCCGGACGGCTGCGTGGCATTATACCGAGGGGGAAGACCATCGTTTGCGGCTTATGGCTCTGACGCACCGTACTCCATCTGCAGGAGCAATAAATTTAGAGGCAATTCAGTTGGCTCGTGATTATGGTATAATCATTTCCTACTCAAATGACTCATCGTCAACAGCCACTGGACAGATTGTTCTAGAAAATATTAAAAAACAACTACAATGAAGTAGCATTTTCGTGGCTGCGTTCAAATCCTAGCAATGGCATAAGTCAAGCTGACATTGCAGAATTCCTGGGTAAAGCATATCCCAGATCAGTTTGTGTGGGCATAGCACTAAACGGTTTTAAGGCAAGAGGCTTGTGACCATGTGACAGAAAATTCGTCAAAGTAGAGGATTTTGTAGCTACCATTCCACATATTGCTGATCAGTCAGACCAAGAATCAGCTGATGGAACTGAAGCAACAATACGAATCTGGAGGCAGACGGAAGTTGCAACACCACTCAATGATCAGTCTGGACTTTCTACAATGTGTCGAGAATGTGCACTCGGAAACAATATTGCAACAGTTGCCGAAATTAGTAGTCAACAAATAGTCAAGTCTCAACTGAATACTTTATCTCCTCTCCCGCGTGTAACAACAGTTATCAAGAAAAATACGAGATTACCTAAACCAACAATGTAATTAACATGAAGTCCTTACACAAAGGAAATAGAAGACGAAGAAAACGTAACTGAAAAGAAGAAATCTGTGCACAAACCTATATAAAAGAGACAGATAAACGAAAAAAATTCAACAAGTATGAAAAAATAAAGAATAAGTGAGTTGATTATGTCAACTGTGTGAGAAATATCGAAAAGAAGGCAGGATTCAATGTATGAAATGTAATGCTCCGGTACATGACCTATGCGCTGGCGACGAAAGTACAATGAAGAAATATTTCTGTTATATCTGTGTTCAGATCTACAGATTTTTGATGTGGTTATTTAAGCAATTTAATTCGTTAAGAATTTATATTTTGTTTCCTAGATGTAATTTCATTACGTGTAACCAAGGAGGTAACATTACGTTTATAGTTCGTAATACAGAGTAAATAAATATGTGAGGTTAACCACTTAACCTCACATATTTATTTACTCTGTATTTCATCGTTTGGAGGTTAGTTATGTTCACATAGGGCGCTTTTAACACTGTTTTCTACCGTAGGGCACCAACACACCAATAATATTTCGCCACAGTGGAAGAATAAAAATCGAAAACTGACGATTATGCAAAGTGTATCTTGCACATCATGTGAACAGCCGTCTGATGATGAACTTCTCAGTTCGAAACCGGTTACGGCGCTATTTACTTAAACAAATAGCAGTATTAATAGTGGCTGGTTGCTGTCTTCTTCTTTGTAAAAATCGACCTACATTAACTGTACACAGCCACGGTTTCACTGTGTCAGTTTTAGGCGAAACAGCATGAAAAAATAAACATTCAGTAAACACAAAACAACTTGTGTTATTCAAATTACCGTACCAAATACAGTGATTACTCCTCAATGGGTACGCTACAACTAGTTTTTAAGTGTAGTTGTATCAATACGACAAAAATTATGTGCTCATTAACGTTAACAGTAACTGTAAAATGACTCGTTTGACATCATTTCAACAAAAGAATCGTTGAAATGATCTATGGAACATGTAAGGCCGGCCGAAGTGGCCGTGCGGTTAAAGGCGCTGCAGTCTGGAACCGCAAGACCGCTACGGTCGCAGGTTCGAATCCTGCCTCGGGCATGGATGTTTGTGGTGTCCTTAGGTTAGTTAGGTTTAACTAGTTCTAAGTTCTAGGGGACTAATGACCTCAGCAGTTGAGTCCCATAGTGCTCAGAGCCATTTGAACCATTTGGACCATGTAAGTACTAACTAACTAAATAACCTCAAATATTTCCGAAACCATGTAAGATATCGTAATTCTGCTTTTACTTAAACGAACTGAAAGAAAGTCCTCGTTAAAAGACATACAGTTCTTGCCGTCGCTACGTTAAATGAATGTTATTATCAGCTTCAATGCTTTAAACCGATCGATAGTAACATTTGCTGTTAGTATAGTAAGTGTTAAAGAGACGTATTCAATCGCATTTCATTCCCCAACGTCCGATAAGTGTTTACGGAGAAATTACTACACTGAACATGTAATGGACACTGACGCAGAGACATTAGTTGTGAAAGCTCATAACTATTTAGCCATTCCATGTTATGCACCTTGCAGCTAAAAATGTCAGATGGCTTTGGGTCTGTTTCACAAAGATAGTGATATCCAGCCTCCAAATCCTCACCCCGCTCCCCACAACCAGCTCAGATCCGTGCACGCTCTGGTTCAACGCTCTGTCAATGATGAGGTCATTAGAGATACACAACAGAAATGATAGTAACTGATTACTGTGTAAGATTATCGAGAGAAGAGACATGATAGATGTTCTGGATAACAAATGTGTGATGGTCTGCCGGCCGGGGTGGCCGAGCGGTTCTAGGCGCTACAGTCTGGAACCGCGAGGCCGCTACGGGCGCCAGGTTCGAATCCTGCCTCGGGCATGGATGTGTGTGATGTCTTTAGGTTAGTTAGGTTCAAGTAGTTCTATGTTCTAGGGGACTGATGACCTCAGAAGTTAAGTCCCATAGTGCTCAGAGCCATTTGAACCATTTTGTGATGGTCCCATGTTATACGAAAACAGTAATTTAGTAATTATGTAAATTTTAATAATAATCAAAAAGACCCTATGAAATTTGAAATTTCAATGCTTGATAAAAAATCAAAGACAGTTCCTTCATCGAAATGGCATATTAGAGAATGATTTAAAGTAATGATTTATTAGATTCAGATTTGGAAAGTGCCCTAATTTGGGCAGGATTGTACAAATCTTCCTGTTGAAAAACCATTTAAGTCATGGCGGAATGCGTAAAAACGGATAACATTACACATAGTACTCTCTTTTCATCATGCGAGTGTTTAAAGTAAGAGGCAATCTTTTAAATGTAACTGAACAGAAAACGTTGTGGGGAAGGCGAACCAAAGACTGCGTTTTACTTGCAGAACACAGAAGAGGCAACAGTCTACTAAAGAGATCGCCTACATTACCATTGTCCGTCCTCTTCTGGAGTACTGCTGTGCGGCTTTGGATTCTTGTCAGATAGGACTGACGGAAGATATCGATGAAGTTCAAAGAAACACGTTTTGTAAAATTGCGAAATGGGGGAGAGTGTCACGGAAATTATAAACGAGTTGGTGTGAAAATCATTAAAACAAAGACTTTTTCGTTGCGGTGAGATCTTTTCACGAATTTTCAATCACCAGCTTTCATCTCCGAAAATATTTTGTTGACGCACACGTACGCAGGAAGAATTGATCACCGTAATGAAATAACAGAAACTGAAGCTCGCACGGAAAAATTTAAATGTTCGTTCTTCCAGAGTGCTATTCGGGAACAGAACTGTAAGTAAATAATCTGAAGGTGGTTCGACAAACGCTCTGTCAAGAACTTAAGAGTAAACTACAAAATAATCATGTAGCTGTACCTGAAATTAAAATTCCAGCTTCTAGACCAATGAGAGTTAAGAAGGTAAAACTACATTTAACAGCCGTCACATCGAATTTATACGAATTCAGTAAGGAGTCATAAATCTATCATAACATCATGATGTTCTTGTAACTGCGCATTTTATAGTTTTCTATACAGCGAAGAACATGGTGAAAATCAACCATAATACACCACTGGCAATTAAAATTGCTACACCAAGAAGATGACGTGCTACAGACGCGAAATTTAACCGACAGGAAGAAGATGCTGTGATATGCAAATGATTAGCTTTTCAGAGCATTCACACAAGGTTGGCGCCGGTGGCGACACCTACAAAGTGCTGACATGAGGAAAGTTTCCAACCGATTTCTCATACACAAACACCAGTTGACCGGCGTTGCCTGGTGAAACGTTGTTGCGATGCCTCGTGTAAGGAGGAGAAATGCGTACCATCACGTTTCCGATTTTCATAAAGGTCGGATTGTAGCCTATCGCGATTGCAATTTATCGTATCGCGACATTGCTGCTCGCGTTGGTCGGGAGCCAATGACTGTTTGCAGAATAGGGACTCGGTGGGTTCAGGAGGGTAATACGGAACGCCGTGCTGGATCCCAACGGCCTCATATCACCAGCAGTCGAGATGACAGGCATCTTATGCGCATGGCTGTAACGGATCGTGCAGTCACGTCTCGATCCCTGAGTCAACAGATGGGGACGTTTGCAAGACAACAACCATCTGCACGAACAGTTCGACGACGTTTGCAGCAGCATGGACTATCAGCTCGGAGACCATGGCTGCGGTTACCCTTGACGCTGCATCACAGACAGGAGCGCCTGCGATGGTGTACTCAACGACGAACCTGGCTGCACGAATGGCAAAACGTCATTTTTTCGAATGAATCCAGGTTCTGTTTACAGCATCATGATTGTCGCATCCGTGTTTAGCGACATCGCGGTGAACGCACATTGGAAGCGTGTATTCGTCAGCGCCATACTGGCGTATCACCTGGCGCGATGGTATGGGGTGCCATTGGTTACACGTCTCGGTCACCTCTTGTTCCCATTGACGGCACTTTGAACAGTGGACGCTACATTTCAGATGTGTTACGACCCGTGGCTCTTCCTTTCATTCGATCCCTGCCAAACCCTACATTTCAGCAGGATAATGCACGACCGCATGTTGCAGGTCCTGTACGGGCCTTTCTGGATACAGAAAATGTTCAACTGCTGCCCTGGCCAGCACATTCTCCATATCTCTCACCAACTGAAAACATCTGGTCAATGGTGGCCGAGCAACTGGCTCGTCACAATACGCCAGTCACTACTCTTGTTGAACTGTGGTATCGTGTTGAAGCTACATGGGCAGCTGTACCCTGTACACGCCATCCAAGCTCTGTTTGACTCAATGCCCAGGCGTATCAAGGCCGTTATTACAGCCATAGGTGGTTGTTTTGGGTACTGATTTCTCAGGATCTATGCACCCAAATTGCGTGAAAATGGAACGATGCAGGTATGATTGGTCAGGTGAACATTCTCACAACCGTAGACCAGGTTCTGGACGTCCACGCAGCACACACGCCTACAAGGACCGTCGTATTGTAAGGGCAGCAGTGGTAGATCCTACAGCTACCACAGCAGCACAGATAAGAGGGGAGGGGGGGGGGGGGGGGGTTGGTAGCCCAGACATGTCAAAAAGAACTGTTGCCAACTGGATATAGCAGTGGAATTGCGCGCACGCACACCTCTAGCCCGTCTTACACTCACTCCACAGCGTCGACGTGGAGGCTCGACTGGTCCCGTCATAGAATCAATCGGAAGAGGGAATGGTGCGTCGTATTCTTCAGCGATGAAAGCAAATTCTGCCTGCAAGCAAGTGATGGTCGTTTGCGCATGCAGTTTCCTAGAGTGCATTCGTCATGTCGAGACACAATGGCCCCACTCCAGGTCTTATGGGCTGGGGTGCGATAAGCTACAACTCTCATACACATTTGGTGTTTCTGGAGCGGACGCTAACCAGCGGTCGGAATGTGCAGAATATTTTTAGATACATTCTTTTGCCGTTCTTGCAACAGGACGGCGATGTGTTGTTCCAACAGGATAATGTTCGCCCACACACTGCACGTGAAGCTCAACGTGCTCTGCAGGACATGCATTAACTTCCCTAGCCAGGACGATATCAGGACTTGTCTCCAATCGAGCACGTGTGGTTGATGGACTCGTGCGACTCGTGAACCAACAACTCTTACAGAACTACGTGAACAGGTCGAGCAGGCGTGGTATAACGTATCCCAGGAAAGCGTTGGCCATCTGTGCTATCGACTGGATCCCAGAGCCAGTGTCTGCACTGCCGCCCGGGTAGGCTACAGCACGTACTAATACGGGTGTTGCAACATGGGTCGATACCTGGTACCTCAGAACCGCTTGTGCTATTGACCTGTAAATGTAAACATCTCATGTACTCCACATGCACTGTTGCGACAATAAATCTTGAGTGAACTGGAAATCTCTAAAATGATATACCAATTTTTTCTTGCTTTGTTGTTTTTACAATGCTTCTACATAATTATATATATTTAGATGATTTTGTTCGGTGAAATTAGAGGCAAATCAGTGACATGTTCTGTAGATGTGTCGAATGACGCCCGCCCTCAGGTCTGCGTCCGGTAGCCCATAACGTCTGAGAGCCAGATGGAGCTGTTCCAAAGATTCCATCAAGAAGGAAACCTCTCATGGAAGTCAATTTACGCGTAAATGATAATTGCTCCCATCTCTCACTTAGAGAGTGGCTGCCTTTCTGCATACGGTAGCCGTTACTACAGCAATGAGAGAATTTGTACCATGTGATCGCTACTGTAGCATAAGCCAAAGCTCGCTGCAGAAACGGCACAATTACAGAGCCACAGACTAACACGAGGTCTATTTATACTACAACAACAAACATGGTGTATTTAGGGATAGTATTTGAAGGGAACGTGCATTTAGATGATTTTCTCTCCAGCAAAGAAAATACTAGAAAATACCAACATACTGGGTATCAGCAAACCGAAAGGTATGAAAAGAAATGAACATAGAAGACAACTTCAAAACTAATTTAACACTAATTTTTGTTCTTGTTTCATTACTTATTTTCATCTCATATTCTTCTTAACAAACTGTGATTTTTAAGTACTTTTGTTAAGTCATATTGTCTCTCACACTATAATTACTGTTGCATAATTAGACCTAATAATTAATGAAATACTGTTATGTAGACAGTATTCAATGTATTGTATTGCTTCCTTTAGACAAACAGGGCTCGAATTAGACAATTTCGTTTATTTAAAACTACAGCTGATATCAATTTTAAGACATTATGTAGCATGTCATCAAACACAGCAATTCTTTCTCTGGCTTTAAGAAAGTCTAGATTATAATCGCACCGTCTTCGACTGCTGTCGAAAAATGATGGTAGATGGCATAATTGATCAGAGGCATCTGCATATTCTACACCTATTCGAGGATCGCCTGCAAATCTGTACCACCACATTCATATTCTCAGATGTTACTGTGAGTCGCCATGTTTAAATGGCACTCCAAGGTCTAACTTAATTTATTTTTTTCATACTCATTTTACTAAGGTTTGAAGCTCCTCTTCTCGTTCTTCCGTGTTTGCGATTTAAAAACTGGGTTATTTTGGAAATCAGCCTTATGCAAACACAATTAGTTTATTTTTATATTTCCCCACACATGTTTCGACACCAATGTGTCATCTTCTGAGGGGTAATTTTTTATTTTCTGTAAAGTACAGTATCACATTTGTAATAACTACTGTAGGCCTATTATTACAAATGTGATATTGTGCTTTACAGAAAATAAAAATTTAACCCACAGAAGATGACACATTGGTGTCGAAACACGCCTGGGGAAATATAAAAGTAAACTAATTGTGTTTGCATAAGGCTGATTTTCGAAACAACCCAGTTTTTATTTAATTTTTTTTTTTAATTTAAGAACATGCTGCCGTTGAGTGCTTTAGCAGAATGAGCCGTACAGTATTTTAACTTATTATAGTGCACAACGTGCTGCTAAGAAGAGCTGATGCCTTACAAAAGTGAAGCCGACACGACACTGGCCGAATTTCACAAGGCAGGCTACTTAACAATCGAAGCTGTTCGAAGCCCAGTTTATGTCATCAGCAGAGTGAATGAAATTCAAATTAGCATTATAGACTACGTCATATTCAGCCGTAAGGTGAATTATAGTTAATGTATCAGCCTGTAATAGCAATTACACTGCAATAATCCTCATGTGAATATTGTTGCAGCTTAGAGCGCCGTCAGTAAGAAACCATCAGGAACTACATGAAGAGCAAACTGCGACGCCGGCAAAGTGGTACGTACAAGGGAACCTCCCCATCGCACCATCCTCAGATTTAGTTATGTTGGCACAGTGGATAGACCTTGAGAAACTGAACACAGATCAATCGAGAAAACAGGAAGAAGTTGTGTGGAACTATGAAAAAAATAAGCAAAATATACAAACTGAGGAGTTCATGCGCAAGATAGGCAACATCAAGGATTGTGTGAGCTCAGGAGTGCCGTGGTCCCGTGGTTAGCGCGAGCGGCTGCGAAACGAGATGCCCTTGGTTCAAGTCTTCTCTCGAGTGAAAAGCTTACTTTCTTTATTTTCGCAAAGTTATCATCTGCCCATTCGTTCATTGACGTCTCTGTTCACTGTAATAAGTTTAGTGTCTGTGTTTTGCGACCGCACCGCAAAACCGTGCGATTAGTAGACGAAAGGACGTGCCTCTCCAATGGGAACCGAAAAGATTGGATCGCAAGGTCATAGGTCAACCGATTCCTCCACAGGAAAACACGTCTGATATATTCTATACGACACTGGTGACGGCTTGTGCGTCACATGACAGGAATATGTTGTCGACCCACCTAATTTGTGCACTTGGCGATTGGGTAAAAAGATTCTTCCACCTTGCCCGATTTAGGTTTTCTTGTGGATGTGATAATAACTCCCAAAAAAGTGATGAAAACGTAAGAGTTTGTCACATAAACTGCAACAAGTGAATGCAACAGTTTCACATTCGCACAATTTTCCCTGTGCTCTGTCAAAACATATGTTTTCAAAAACGGCTCTGAGCACTATGGGACTCAACTGCTGTGGTCATCAGTCCCCTAGAACTTAGAACTACTTAAACCTAACTAACCTAAGGACATCACACACAGCCATGCCCGAGGTAGGATTCGAACCTGCGACCGTAGCAGTCGCACGGTTCCGGACTGCGCGCCTAGAACCGCGAGACCACCGCGGCCGGCACATATGTTTTGTTTCGATGTTTGTTTAGGTGTAGCGTCCCCATACTACGGTGCAGTTACCTCGCATCGGACGGACGGACAGACAGATAATAACTGTCTGAAAATAAAAAATTAAACTTTTCACTCAATGGAAGACTTGAACGAAGCACCTCACGTTCCGCAGCTTTTCACGCTAACCACGGGACCACGGCGCTCCTGAGCTCACCCTTTCCTTGACGTTGCACATGAACTACTCAGTTCGTACATTTTGCTTATTTTTTTCATAGTTCCACACAACTTCTTCCTGTTTTCTCGATTGATCTGTGTTCAGTTTTACAAGGCCTATCCACTGTGCCAACTTATAACTAAATCTAAGACGGATGCGACGGGGAGGTTCCCTTGTTAGAAATTATTATCATTATTTATTTATTATTATTATTTATTTTTTATTTTTTATTTTTTTTACAAAGCAACGACAGTGGCATGCACATGATACAGAATGCTTTCTGCCCTTTTGATTATTAGAGACTCATTCACAACTTTGCTTAAGCATGACATATTCTAGGCAATAGTGTGTTTTGTTTTATTTTTACATTTTCTGGCGAGAATTTCGGCTGCTTTCATGTTCTGATACACTGGTTTCATTTCTTGACAGGCTTTGCAGCCAAACTTGCTTTTTTTGAAACTTCTATTTTATTTGTAGTTTACAAAATATTTCTGTGGATGTCGCATTTAGTGTTTTCGTCTTTTGTTTGTATTCCTCTATTTTGTGGGTAGTGACTATGAGAGCATCCTTACGAAAAACTGTTGTAAGCGTATGATAATGAAGTGAACAAAATGCGTTCTCCATTCATAATGTTTACAGTATAAAGACAGGTAAGGTTAAAAATAAATACACTCCTGGAAATGGAAAAAAGAACACATTGACACCGGTGTGTCAGACCCACCATACTTGCTCCGGACACTGCGAGAGGGCTGTACAAGCAATGATCACACGCACGGCACAGCGGACACACCAGGAACCGCGGTGTTGGCCGTCGAATGGCGCTAGCTGCGCAGCATTTGTGCACCGCCGCCGTCAGTGTCAGCCAGTTTGCCGTGGCATACGGAGCTCCATCGCAGTCTTTAACACTGGTAGCATGCCGCGACAGCGTGGACGTGAACCGTATGTGCAGTTGACGGACTTTGAGCGAGGGCGTATAGTGGGCATGCGGGAGGCCGGGTGGACGTACCGCCGAATTGCTCAACACGTGGGGCGTGAGGTCTCCACAGTACATCGATGTTGTCGCCAGTGGTCGGCGGAAGGTGCACGTGCCCGTCGACCTGGGACCGGACCGCAGCGACGCACGGATGCACGCCAAGACCGTAGGATCCTACGCAGTGCCGTAGGGGACCGCACCGCCACTTCCCAGCAAATTAGGGACACTGTTGCTCCTGGGGTATCGGCGAGGACCATTCGCAACCGTCTCCATGAAGCTGGGCTACGGTCCCGCACACCGTTAGGCCGTCTTCCGCTCACGCCCCAACATCGTGCAGCCCGCCTCCAGTGGTGTCGCGACAGGCGTGAATGGAGGGACGAATGGAGACGTGTCGTCTTCAGCGATGGGAGTCGCTTCTGCCTTGGTGCCAATGATGGTCGTATGCGTGTTTGGCGCCGTGCAGGTGAGCGCCACAATCAGGACTGCATACGACCGAGGCACACAGGGCCAACACCCGGCATCATGGTGTGGGGAGCGATCTCCTACACTGGCCGTACACCACTGGTGATCGTCGAGGGGACACTGAATAGTGCCCGGTACATCCAAACCGTCATCGAACCCATCGTTCTACCATTCCTAGACCGGCAAGGGAACTTGCTGTTCCAACAGGACAATGCACGTCCGCATGTATCCCGTGCCACCCAACGTGCTCTAGAAGGTGTAAGTCAACTACCCTGGCCAGCAAGATCTCCGGATCTGTCCCCCATTGAGCATGTTTGGGACTGGATGAAGCGTCGTCTCACGCGGTCTGCACGTCCAGCACGAACGCTGGTCCAACTGAGGCGCCAGGTGGAAATGGCATGGCAAGCCGTTCCACAGGACTACATCCAGCATCTCTACGATCGTCTCCATGGGAGAATAGCAGCCTGCATTGCTGCGAAAGGTGGATATACACTGTACTAGTGCCGACATTGTGCATGCTCTGTTGCCTGTGTCTATGTGCCTGTGGTTCTGTCAGTGTGATCATGTGATGTATCTGACCCCAGGAATGTGTCAATAAAGTTTCCCCTTCCTGGGACAATGAATTCACGGTGTTCTTATTTCAATTTCCAGGAGTGTAATAAGTGAATTAAGTTATGTGACTGAACTTTTCATTTTGCCGTATACTTAAGAAATGAAAACAAAAAACAAAATAGTTTCTGAAGACGAGAAGCACTCAAAAAAATGCTCTTGTTCGTAATTTATAGTGTGCTGATTGCATTCGGTGCCTCCGAATATTATTCGTAACTCTCCTAGTTACAGAAATGGGTATAAACTCATTTGCCTATTCTTTCGCTAGTGCGACCCACAGGGAACTCGGCAGCTGCCTTTGTTGCGCCTTTGAAGCACAGGCTGTGCCCCTCATTTATGCTCACCAAAAAAAAAGATACGGGCAGTGGAAACGTGTTCCTCCTGCCAATAGTGTTATTGATACATGGCAACATTGCAGAACATAGTTGGAAGCCCTGTAACTAGTGACACACTTTCTGCAGTAGTGCAAAATAATCCTACAGAATTTACTTGATATTTTCTTGTTAATTTTCTTTCTGAACGGTTCTCACTGAAGGTGTGACAATCTGTTGGTAGTTTTAAGTTTTTTTTAGCGCAAAAAGGTCGTACCGTGGAGAAGCTAAACCTAATTTTTTACTTAGCAAATTACGTGTCTACTCTAACAATGAGAGACGGGGTTGGGGATGAGGGATAAATAGTGGCTCCCTAGCTCAGTGGTAACGTGGTGGTTCGTGAAGCAAAGGCTACGTTAGGTAACGTATCCAATGAAGATGGAGACTTTTTATGTCTTCTCTGACTGACCTACAAGCAGCCAGATCCCAAATCACGAAGGAAATCTTAAGAAAGCTTCTCTAACATAAGTTTTCTCCTAACCTCAATTCAGTGGCGTTCTGCCACGATTACGCGGCACGGTTACGGGGAGATTTTGGTTGACAGACATGAAAAATTGGTGAAGTTTATAATTTTTCTTTCATACAACGATTGTTTTCATTAAAATGAAGGTTTTACCACTTTATTATACATGCATTCAAGCATAAAAAAATATTTTTATCTCAGAATGAATTTGGGGGACCATAGTGATGGGGTTTGAAAAATACCTCGAAACAGAAAAATGGTAGCTATTTGAAAAACATGTCACTTCCTTGGCGTGTTTTTCTAGGTTCTAAACTTAATTATCCTTCATTATGAAAATTCAAATGAATTGGTTAACCGGTAGAAGCTCCAGAGCGCGTTGAAAAATGTTGTTTCGAGAAAACGAGATTAACGTTTGAAGTGACAAAACAAACGTTATTTCAAAACATACGGTTAATTTGCGGTGTTAGGATCATTGAGGCGTCCTTTCTCTTCCTCAAACATGCTTTGGTTCTGAATTTCGTGCTGTATTTCTCAGTATGGGCTCTTTTAACAAACTGACTCATTTCTCGCTCTGATGTGTTTACGCGTTTCCTGTCAGGTTTCTCCACGAAATCCGTCCCTATGACAGTTCCTAACAGGTTCATGGTCTTCGGAATAGATGAATAAACATCGTTGAATATACCTGCTGCTACATGTGCAGCTATTTCAACAGTTTTTGCTCTACAATGAGGATGTTTCCTTACGAGTTTCCAAATGCACGCATTGAAGCTCTCGTTGTTATTTTGCGTATTGGCACCGGTGCATATTTCAAGAAAATCTCCATTAGACGGAAATTCGTATACTGGTCTAAGCTTTTCGTGAACTAATTCATCAAGCGCCTACAGCTGCCTAAATTCGCAGTTCCATTCAACACACTATAACTTCTAAAATACTGGGTGTTTCAAAAAGAATGACTCGATTTCAAAACTTCATATTTATTGACAAAAACATATTACAAAAATGAGATGAACTACAAAATACTCAAAACGTCTTAAAGTTTTAGCTATGCTATTACAAATGTTGTGAGTCCACCAGCAGCAGCACGAACAACATCTTGCGATAGCTGAATTCGTCATGAACTTTACACAATGTATCTGATTTACAGAAGTTTTGGCGGCTGTTACTCTGTTCTTCACTTCTTCTACACCACGAGGTAAACGGGAGATGAAATCACTTTGCTTCACATATCCCCACAAGAAAAAAGTCGCATGAAGTCATGTCTGGCAATCTTCGAGGTCAAGAATTCAGGGCAATGTCCTGGGGCCCCATGAGCCCTATCCAGCATTGTGGCAGAGTGTCATTGAGAAACTGACGTACGTTATTCTGTCAGTGTGATGTACCTCCAGCCTGTTGGAAGGTGAAGTCATCGGAGTCCTTCTGAAGTGATGGACAAAGCATTTGAAGATGTCTCAACGCTGGACAGAGCGCACAGGACCCCGAGACACTGCACTGCTTTGTTGGCCTCCAAGATCGCCAGACATGACCCCTTGCGGTTTTTTCTTGTGAGAATAAGTGAATTAAAGTGTTTTCATCTCCCCTTTACCTCGTGACATAGAAGAAGTGAAGAACAGAGTAACAGCCGCCATAACTTCTGTAAAATCAGATATATTGTGTAAAGTTTATGAAGATTTTAGCTATCGTCTAGATGTTCTCAATACTGGTGCTGGAGGACTCATAGAGCATTTGTGAGAGCATAGCTAAAACTTCAAGATTTTGTGAGTATTTAGCAACTCATCCCATGTTCGTAGTATGTTTTTATGAATAAATATGCTGTTTTGAAATCAAGTCATTCTTTTTGAAACACCCTGTACATTCACAATCAAAAAATCCTTTTGCAGGCATAATCTATATATTTCATGGGTGAAAATTATGTTGGTCTCGACCCGAAGCTTCCCTTTAAGTCCTGCCCCACTTGGTAGATGGTACCGAGAATCGAGGTCTGTTCCCACTTCAGCAGAGGGCATGCGGAGCACAGCGCCACTACGAGTCGATGAGTGGTCGAGCGGAGCAGTACGCCTGCGAAACAATCAGAACTTGAAGACAGTCCGAGCCATGGGCAGCAGCGAACTGTCAACGCATCGGGTGCAGTGCCGGATGCATGGGAGCACACAGTCTGCTGTGTCTGTTCTGGAATGGTTGGCTCCTGAGTTATCGACGTACAGCTGAGCCGTCCAGGAGCATGCCGACTGGGGAGACAAGTCTGGGTTGGGGGCGGCCTTATGTCGCAGGTGTTGTCTTGCTGTCCGGCAGTACATTGGATAGCAGCAGGACCGCAGGATCTTGGAGCATGCACCTCAGAGAAGATTGAGGGTTGGCTGCTGACAACATGTGATAGCCGCATTGTTAGATTCACGAACAACGGCGGTCGAGTTTTAACATTGTTCTGCACAACTACGCCACGCATTCTCCGACAGCCAGTGAGCATTCAATAGTGTTCTGACACTCTGTTCTGAATATCGTTCCCATTGCGAGCATTAAACGTGAGCGTAGCGTGTTATTTAGTGAGTTCTTATTCAATTTGTTGCGTGTCGTCATCGCTGATCGTGGTGGTATGAGGAAAATTCTACGTAAGCACGCGAGAGACATAATTTGCAGGATATATGCTTTCATCAAGTGCAAAGCATGTGCATTTGCGTGCCATAACTGTGGCTTGGGAACGACAAGGGTGCAATGCCTCGACCTGAGCGAACCGCCATCGATTGTGAATCGTACCTTGGAGGAGGAAGCGAGCTGGTCATGGCGGTGACTCGGAAGGAGTCTGTTGTAGAGCAGCAGAGGAGTGTTTTAAGGCGCAGCGGCGCAGACTAGTCGGAAAACGGAGCTGAGAGGCAGCTGGCTTCAATTTCCGACTGGTCCGCTGTCATAACGAGACTGAGTGCTGCTGCCGCGCTCGTCCGCTCATCGACTTGCGGTGACGTTGTGCTCTACCACTTTGACGCCCCACACACCACATCCCGTGGAAGGAAGAGACCACCAGCCTCGGCGCCAACTACCGAGCACCGAGCGGGTAGGGACTTTACCTGTGCCACATACTCATGCCATCCCCTGTACATCTGAAGAAATTGCAGAATTGCACACTTCCTAATACTTGAATTTTTCTGCTTCTAACAATTTTTTACGAATACTCGTTTTGATTGTGTTAATACGTGACACTGAATAATTTATTCAATGTGCTTCTTTTTGCATCTACTCCCACTGTCAGATTTCCGTACTTTCGTGGTAGTCCTGAAATGCCACTGGACTAAGGCACAGGACACGACACACACATACACTGAGATGACAAAAGTCATGCGATGTCTCCTAATGCCGTGTCGGACCTGGTTTTTGCCCGTTGCAGTGCAGCAACTCGACGTGGTGTGGACTCAACAAGTCATTGGAAGTCCCCTTCAGAAATACTGAGCCATGCTGCCACTATAGCCGTCCGTGATTCTGAAAGTGTTGGCGATGCAGGATTTTGTACACGAACTGATCTCTCGATTATGTTCCATAAATATTCGATAGGATTCATGTCGAACGATCTGAGTGGTCAAACCATTCTCTCCAATTTTCCAGATGTTCTTCAAACCAGTCGCAAACAATTGTAGCCGATGACATTGTGCATTGTCATCCATAAAATTCCACCAATATTTGGGAATATGATTTCCATGGATGGCTGCAAATGGTCCCCAAGTAGCCAAACTTCCACAGGACTCAGTGAATTCCATGTAAACATAAGGCACACCATCATGGAGCCACCAGCATCTTGCACAGTGCCTTGTTGACAATTTGGGTTAATGACTTTGTGAGGTCTGCGCTACACTCAAGCCCTACCATCAGTTCTTACCAACTGAAATCGGGACTCATCAGACCAGGCCATGGTTTCCCATCCTAGGGTCCAACCGATATGGTCACGAGCCCAGACGAGGCACTGCAGGTGCAGCAAAGGCACTCGCGTCGGTCATCTATTTCCACAGCCCATTAACACCAAATTTCGACACACCGTCCTAATGCATACGTTCATCATACATACCACTTTGATTCCTGCAGTTATGAATTGCATTGACTAAAGTATATTCAAGTATTTCTGGAAAATTAGTACTGTGGAGAGAGTTATATTGCAAGTTTGTGCATTTCAAAGCATCAGTAAATTATTTTGATTGTCTTACTACGGTCTTGAAATTAATCATTAATTCTTTTTTAAGTTCACAACATTAAGCACTTTTTTGCTGATTTAGACTACAGATGAATATTTTCAGGTGTTTATAAACACTTTTATTTGTAAATTTTGCTGTCCAGTAAGAAACTATTAAAAACTGAATAATTAAAAAATATTAATCGTATTCATAATGTGGGGGCTACCTGTCATCATCCCACTACATGCATTTAATGTAAATTTCCAATTTTCCTGGTCTGTTTTGTTGCTCTTTGTTTTTACTATATCCTAATTATTTCTTTTGTTTCTGCTAAACTGCTTCTAGAGAAAGTTATTTTCCTTTATGACTTTATATAAAATTTTGGACCACAGCTTTTAATATGCTTTAATCTTGTAATAAATCAACTTTCGTTACGTACAGTCTTAATAAGTTTTAAAACTTGTATATGATTGTACTTAAGAATAAAATATACTTGTCCATTTGCTCCACATATATTGTGTACATCTTTCCAGTCTACATTTTACCAGTAATTCTTAAATTTAATGGACCATTAGCACGATGCTAGAATTGTTATGACTTGGACAATTTTCATGAAAATTCTGCCTGTGTGAAAATCACAGGAAAAGTGCAAATATATTCATCACAGGAAGTATTCCCAGCAGAAACTGAGACATACATTACTCTTTCAGGGAATGCTACTATTTACAGGAGGAAAATAAAAGGAAGTTTCCAAATTAAATCATTACTGTAAAACTCATAGAGCTTGATCAATCCAGTAGAAGATTCAAAATATTATAAACTATTATTAAAACCATCCAAATCAAAATAACTGAATAATCTACGTAATACTTTCGACTGTTTCTATTACAAGTTATTATTGTTGTTCCAAAAGACATTATGTCTAAAACTATACAAGATATTACACTGGAGCGCAAAAGAAACTGTAACAGGCATGAGAATTCAAATACTGAGATATGGAAACAAACAGAATACGGCGCTGCGGTCGGCAACGCCTATATAAGAAAACAAGTGCCTAGCGCATTTGTTAGATAGGTTACTGCTGCTACAATGGCAGGTTGTCAAGAATTGAGTTTGGATGTGGTGTTATAGTCGGCGCGCCAGCAATGGGGCACAACGTCTCCGAGGTAGCGATGAAGTGGGGATTTCCCCAAACGAGCATTTCACGAGTGTACCGTGAATATCCGGAATCACATAAAACACCAAATCACCGACATAGCTGCGGCCAGAAAAAGATCCTGCGAGAACAGCACTAACGACGACTGAAGAGAATCGTTCAACGTGACAGGTGTGCAACCCTTCCCCAAACTGCTGCAGATTTCAATGCTGGGCCGTCAACAAGTATGAGCATGCGAAGCATTCAACAAAGGCCCACTCGTGTACCCTTGATGACTGCACGACAAAAAGCTTTACGCCTCGCTTGCGCACGTCAGTACCGACATTGGACGTTGATGACTGGAAAAATATTGCCTGATCGGGAGAGTCTCGTTTCAAATTGTATCGAGGGGATGGACGTGTACGGGTATGGAGACAATCTCATGAATCCATGGACCCTGCATGTCAGTAGGGGACTGTTCAGATTGGTGGAGACTCTGTAATAGTGTGGAGTGTGTGCACTTGGAATGATATGGACCCCTGATATGTCTAGATTCGACTCTGACAGGTGTCACGTGCGTAAGCATCCTATCTGATCACCTGCATAGTAATATCGATTGTGCATTCCGACGGACTTGGGCAATCCCAGTAGGACAATGCGACATCCTACACGCCCAGAATTGCTACAGCGTGGCTCCAGGAACACTCTTCTGAGTTTAAGAACTTTCATTGGGATGCCTTGCAACGTGCTGATCAGAAGTGCTCTCCACCCTCTCGTCCTACGGATTTCTGGACAGCCCTGCACGATTCATGGTGTCAGTTCCTTCCAGCACTGCTTCAGACATTAGTCGAGTCCATGCGCTACACAATATTAGGCAGGTGTACCTGTTTCTTTGGCTCTTCAGTGTATTATTCAACATAACCAAATGAGTGGAATGTGGAAGAAGTATATTAACAATACTGTGTAAGAAATAGAAACTATCAAACAATACATTGGGGAGGGCAGCCTAAAAATCGAAATACAAATGGACTTCAGTTATAAAGAGACTAAATTTCAGCTGCCTTCACTAGAGATCAAATTTAATGGAAATACTGACATATCTTTCTCTAAGTGTGAGGTGGTAACACATAATTCATGCAGTGCAGATTTTTTTCTCGTTCTATAAAGGATGGTAGATTGTACAAAGCTAGGTAGGGCGTCAAATACTCAGCTGTGCAGTTGGTAAGATGCATACGAAAATGAAGGAAGATTCCAGTATGTCATGAGAGATGTGGCATAAACTCAGAAATTGAGGATAAGGAAAGAAACTGGCTACAGACTAGGTTAGGGACCATCCTAGGATTCACCGGGAATGATTTAGGGAAACCACAGAAAACCTCAATGTGGACAGCAATGTGGGTTTTGATCCCTGCTGCTATCAAATATGAGTCCATTGTTGTAAGTGCAATGTCACCTCACTCAGTGACTTTCAGTGATGGCAGAGTGTTGGAGGGCAGTTAGCTGCAGCAAATGCTTCGAAACTTGCCTCTTTTTGGCTATAATAAGAAGAAGAAAGTTTAAAACAACAACAACATAAATAACTTAGCACAAAATATAATTGGTGAAGTATAGTATCGAAAATTAATCTTCAGTATCACATTTCGTGAACAATGACGACAACTGATGCAAAAACTTTTAGAGCTCAACTGTGTGAAAGTTATGTCAGAAATCAGTCACTACCTTGAGCCACTTGTTTTTAAGAATTCAGACTGGCACATAATGCACATCCACAGAGAACTGATCCTCTTCACGTTCCTGATAATCATAAGGACATGTTATCTCAATGAAAATATTCCCAAGTCCATACTGTTCGCATCAGTAGTCATTAAATGAGAGAAATTTTATTGTGATGACACCTTGTAAATTATATCAGATAAGCTTTATATCTGCCAGAATCCTGAAAATTATATTCATCAAACAAGGAAATCTTTATTGCTAATGATACATGTCAAAATACCTAATTCACAGTGCTATCACTGTTGACACATAGTATGGTGAAAATGCACATAAACATCAATAGTTTGCCTTAACCGCCCAACAGTCTAATTTCAACATCATCAAGGAACTGCAGTCAGTTTTAGTGATAGAAAATTCAGTATATTAGCTGTTCTATAATCCCTGATAGAACTAGGCATTACACAGTGTAAGACATAGCACAAAATTTCTCTAGTAAAACTTCAGTAACTGTATGCATTTATTTTACAAAAAAACTGTTAATTAACTATTCAACAACTACCAGAACAGAGTCATAATCTTAATAACAGATTTATATTTTGAGCAAATATCAGATCATCTACGTCATAATAAACCCATGTATGTCCGAGTGTATTGCATATTAGCGAGCACATTTGCTGAAATACCATGTACATTATAAACAAGCACATGGTGAACATCAAGGACAGAACTGCTATCTGAGCATAGTCTCCACATAAAAGTAATTTTTTAAAACATGTAAGTAATGCCCACCTTCATGGGACTACTTATACCGGCATTCATACATAATGCACAAAATCACTTGATGTGTTGTGTGTGTGTGTGTGTGTGTGTGTGTGTGTGTGTGTGTGTGTGCGTGCGTGCGTGCGTGCGTAATTATTTCTAAATTGGTTTTGTAGGTTAGGGGAGAGGGGTGGGTTCACACAATTGATTTAAAGGACCTAATAAGAAATAATTTCAGTTGTATAAAAGGCAGAAACAAAAATATTTTCATGAATTTTGGCAAGAGAATAAATAAAGCAGTCACTGAATTGTGTTTCAGAATGACATTACTAAATACATTAGAAGATAATATGAAAAATAGTAATTTTATGGTTGCACAACTATAAAATAAGAGTAAAAGTACATTATGAACAGTAGAACCAACAACTGGAACATAAATGAGGGTCAGTTACAATTTCATCAAATTGTGACAGATGATCCATCCATCTTTCTTTTAAGATACACAGAAACGTTGCAGAGTTTTATTTTGGCAGCATAAATAAACTGTAATTTAAGAAATAGATCATAATGACAGAAACCATGTGATGAATTTGCCAATGCTTAAAGTGCATCACCTGAGAAAACAGTAATAAATTTAAATATCTCATCTGTCCATGTTATTCAGTCACTTGCATCCTACTCCCATAAATACAAACCACTATGAGAGGAGGAATGATATTTAATGTGTGCAACTACCCCTTGCTGTGCCAAAAACCAAATAAATAAACAAACAAATGTTACACAGATTTTGCCTGTGACATTATGCGAGTAGATACGTAATGTGAATGCCAAATGTTGTTATTAGTACCTAGATATACTCACATTTCCTTGAGAGCTTTAGTGTGAAGAAATTGGTGAATATAATTAATAAGTGACATAAATAACCCGGGTTTATGTTTTGTTTGCTTTCTGTCTTATATAAATTGATGTGATTGTGTTCTGATTTCTGGCTATTTTCAAAGTATACTCTTCTTGATTTTATGAAAACCATTCACAACGTCTTTATTTATAATATAACTTAAATCAAGAAGTTTACTACTATGAAACAAAACTTCTCTTCTTGTACAATACCCTCCTCATCATGATGTATTGTTATCTACCCTCGTTTCTATGAAGATTTCAGTTGGCCCAATGAAACAACACACAGCTCTAATTCGTTACAAAACCAAACAAGAATTAACAGCATTGTTCCCCCAGTAGGTTATTTTGTAGTGCATGACTATTATATTTAAATGTTTATATTTGTCTATTTCTCTATTTTAGAGTCTTCGCAGTGGTTTCCTAGTTATACATATCTTTAGTGAATAGAAATTCATTCTTTCAGGATTTTTCCTCAGTGTTTAACATGACTTTCACCATTGCCATTTTCCCATTAACGTCAAGTGAAGTGATTCACAACTGGTAAAGATACAAGCATATAACTGCCAAGAGTCACGAAGTCATGCCTTGTAAAGTAATATGATGTTCAGACAAACCACAGGCATTTAGTGGTTTATCATTTATTAGTAGGAATGTTATACTGTATCCTATTGTAAAACTACTTCGCAAATAGTACCTTGAAACTAATGTATTGATATTTGTTGATGTTATTCAAATGCTGCTTGCCTTTTGCAATACAATTTGTTTTTGAAGAGAAGCTTATCTCATGAACCTTTTGAACTTAGTAGTTTTAGATGTTATCCGTTCATGTTAATAAAAATAGGTTGATATTCCAAAAAATTTTCGACACTAAGCCAGATTCTCTGTAACTTTAGCTATCTTAAACATTGTGATAAAATTTCAGTTCACTTTTACTTCTAGTTACTCTTCAATTTTTAATTTTTGCTTTCTCTATGGCATGCACTTGAGCCATTTTTCTTCTCATTTAGTAAATGTTCACGGCTTCATAACTGTTGAAGGTTAAGCACTGGAACTTGTTTTCCACTGATATGCTGTTCAGTACTTCAGTATGGCCTGATAGGATACTCATTAGTTTAAAATTAGTTACAAAATATTTCATATGCAACTCTACAATTAGTGTAAAGAATTAAAACATTGCCAGATTTACAAGGCATGCAAAACTTCCTAAATCCTAGTATCTGTCTTTTATGCATTCTGCTCCTAAACTAAACTTGCACTAAATGAATGATTTCAAATTTTTGGTAAGTGAAGAAATAGCTAACGTACTAAAGGAGAAGAATACATGAAATTCTGCCAATAAAACTAAGAATAATGGATTTAAGTAAGATACTGTTGACCAGTGTAGGCATTCAACAGAAGATGGTTTGAGGAATTAACTGATCTGTACCTCAGGAGGGTAATTATAACTGAATAATATACAGTCAGTGCACAGCTCCGAAAAATGTAGCAGCATGAGCAATAAACGTTATCATTCCCCTGCTTCATTAAATATCTACTAGCAATTCTTGGGGACTATACTCAAAAGTTAGGTTAACAAAATGCATTAGCGGAATGAAAGCAATAAGATAGTAAACTTACTTAGGATTCTGGTGTCCTGATTTCACACGGAACTTGGTGCTATCTATGAGCTTATCTCTCCAATCATTTACATAATTAAATTGTGGAGCAGCAGTGTTATCTGCAGCTGGAGCATCACTAAAACACAAACATGAAACCTGTTAAACATTCGAGGTGAGGTATGGGCTCTCAGGCAAGTACTGAATTGAAAAAAGCTAACAAAAATCACAGAAACACTACAAATGAATTGCAGATGCTCCACACTTTCTCCAAGACTCATTCATCATCTGGAATCACAATAATTAAAGTCAAATAGTAGTGACTGAATTTGTGACCATCTTCAGAGCCTGTGCCAAACACAACACAAGCAGTTAAATTTGGCGTGACATAATGTACGTAGTTTTCCTATAAATCGAATTTTACATATTTCTTCAAATTAGGCATAAATCCATAGTCAAAAGCTTTCATAGTTCCATTTTATACTTGTAATCAGACAAAAGTTAGATATTTCTAACTCTTTACAGAAGTTTTTGCTAGTTTATTTACTATTTATTTTTGTATTTGCCGTAGTAACATCAACATAAAACGCCTGTTTTCTTCAATCAAATGTTAATATATATGTTATAAAGATATGAGTAAAGATGATATTTCTACATCCTTCTGCCTTGAACAACATGGTATATGCCTTTAAAGCTGACACTTCTCAAATTATGAGCTAATGAATTGCATTGTTCAAATATTCCCTCTACACATCGTGGTAGTGAATTATGAGGTTTCCAATTCTTCTCTTTTCATATATTTTGTGATCTGGTCCTTTACAGTTGTTTTTTTTAGTTCGTTGTCCTTGCAAGTTAACAACTGTCTTGACAGACGGTGGCACCTCTGTGGCAACACACAAGTGAAGTTATTTGTGATGGGACCAATGACCTCGCTGTTTCGTCCCCTCTTCCAAATCAACCAACCAACCAGTTGTTTGTGAAATAAAGACCCAGCTCTCCATTTCTCCATTGTCTATCATTTATCGAGTGCTTAATAGTCCTTTATTTCCCACAAATTTCTTGAAAACTCTCCATCTGCACAATATCCAGTCCCTTCACCATACACTATACGGATACATGACAATTACTTGTGAACACCATACAGCAACACAATAACGTTTACATGTTGACTAGGTAGTTATTATTCCGTGCACATACTGGCAACTCCAGTATGCTTTGTGTCAATACAAAAGGTACTATGCATTCCACATTGCCATTTAACACCTACACAATTTTCTGAGATTTCCTTCTCTTCCTGTACACAAACTTTCATGAGGTAGCTGTAGAAAGAACTTTCCCTCTGAGAATATTTCTAATGTGAAAAATGGCGAACTGCACCATGGTTTGAAGCCAACATTAAACTTTAGGTCTCTGTGTAACTGGTTGTGTATATGAGTTCAAATGTCAGAGGGAAGAGCGCACCACCGCCAACAGAACCACGCCTCACAAAGCACTGTGGTGTTCAAAGCAACCTTCAGATTTGTGCAGTTGCAACACTGCGTCGTCATAAAGGACCAGCAAATACAAGGAGCTAGCAAATGAAAATCAAACACCCGACCCAACGGGACCATGGAATGGTTCCATTCACTAGTAATCACCACATGTGTTAAGACATTTATCCCAGTGAGAGACGAGACAGTTAATTCCTGTGTCATAGCATGCAATTGGCCACCGACGGATCCACTACAGCACTAACTCTTTCACTTCCTCATTCAACTGAAGCCAACGTCCATGCATGTCTTTCTTCAGTCGCAAAATATGTGAAAATCACACAGTGAATGACGCAGGATGTGTCGAGGGTGTTGCAACGTTTCACAACAAAATTGCAGAAGTCTGATTGGCAGTGTGAGGCTGGGAATTATTGTGCAACAGGATTATGCCGTCCGACAACATTCCTGTTTGTTTTAACTTTATGCCACATCGTAGCTTCTGCAAAGTAGTTTCTGTGTTGTTCGCTTTGTATTCGTAACACACTGAAGAGTTACACAAGGTTCTGGTATTGTTTACTACTCGTGTTCTCCTACAAGACAGACGAAATATCTGAAAGCAAAAAGTTATGTACGTTTTTCAGAGAAAAAGCCTATACTGTATATAACTAAAAACGTAAATAGATAAAAGTGTTTTAATGAAAATTATTTTAACAATGAAAAAGTCAGAACTGTTTGACGAGGAAAATAATTTTCGATGTTATTTGGTACTTTGCAAGAAAACAAGAAGCAAAGAATAAAGCAAAAAGACGCTATTTGCTGCGTTGTATATATTACCTGATGTGTTTGTAAGTATATATTTTGTCGAGCAAATAAAAGTATATGTTCTGAAATGTTTGCATGACACTTTTCCTATTCTTTCAGTTCTCGGGAGGAACTTACTACACTACCTTTGACAAGAACTTCCGCTATGAATTCTGCTTAGGTCATTAATAAACTGAATTATCATTGCTTGTTTCTATATTTTGTTACTATATTTCGATTTTTTCGTAAAAATTATTGTCTCTCATAACCTCACTTTCACTGCTCAGACGCCAAATTGCACAGCAGATAGTTCTCACAACATACACAATTTTGTTTCCATCGTGTAAATGAAATCGACCACTCGAAACAAGCGGTACTAAGTACAGGAATAAAACGCCAGGGCTTCTGTAGAAGATTGACTCTGTCAATAGAGACAAGAAAGTCGATCGTGTAAAAGTGGCGTAACTCTCCTGGTCACGTCCGCACTGACTGATTAGAGGTGTGAGTGGAGCAGTTACAGACTGGCGAGGTGCCGAGAATCCCGGCTATGACTGCGCTGCCAACCAGTTAGGTTAGCCCCAATAAGAATGCGGACAGTCACACGAACCATGAAGAAATCCATATGGCAGTCACTGATACGACAGCACTGAGATGATAAGAACCTAAAGAACTCGAGACAACCTTCACTGTTTCAGCACAACAGATACCGAAAATAACGAGAAACCGGGATGGAGATTGTGTGGTCGGAAGACACAGTGTGATTAGTATTATTGACGAATGATGAAGATGTACAAAATTGCTACGTTCAATGGCAACAAGACGTGAAGTTACAATGTTTAAGAGACTATTTTCATGCCGCCGACATTGACATTGCGATGATCCAAAAGGTTGTTACGACGAAAATAGCGGACACGTTCGAGTATGAGACAATGTTGAACAATGGAAATAAGTGCGGAACGGCAATATTGTTAAAATAAGGAAAACCCATGTATGGGACAAACTATACTTGAATCTGGAAGAGCAATAACTGCAAATATATATGATCTGCTTCTTGTAAGTGTATGTGCTTGCATTGGATCCAACGGGAAACTTGAGACAAGCAACCTGATCCGCGACGAAATTGTCAAGTTAATACCGGATGCTCATTTGAACATAATTTTAGGTGCTGATTTTAATTGAGTATTTAGTAAAGACGATCAGGTTTCAAATTTCAGATTTTACGAGGAGCTATTTTTCCTAACTAATGAAGCAGATTTAATAGATACTTGCTACCTTTGTCCGCACGCTAGATGATACACAAATGTCTCCAGTAATTCATCAATCAGACTAGACAGGATGTACGCAAGCAAAAGCTTCACGAATAATTGGTAACTGACTGTGAAACTTGGTCCCTTAACTTCTCGAAACGCTGCGAATTTCACATAACCGCGCAGCATACTAAACAAAAAATATTCACGACAAGGGACGTGCGGCAGTTCAACTTGTCAGTTTTGGAGAGAAAGGAGAACTGCAGCAGGAGGTCAAACATACACGTAAACGATATCTTCGGTCCCACTTCAGCTATCTGACATGCATAATGGGGCGGGGGGGGGGGGGGGGGCTACAGATGAAAAATGCACAATTCAACACGCCCATATGAAAAGTGTATTAGAGAAAACATACCTTAGAGTATCACTTTTACGCCTCCTCCAACCATACAGCCACTACATGGTGTAATAGCTCTAGAATAAAACGCACTAAAGCAAAACTCGCGATCTTAGTGCGACAGTCTCTAGCCCCTTGTCCTATTGAAAGTAAGCAGGAAAATATGTCAGCACACCATGTAATCAGGGAAGCTAAGAGGAGCAAATAAAAATTATTCTACATTTTCAAAAACGAATGAGAGCACAAATACGATCAGCAAGCTACATAAAAAACTAAGAATGCAATAATATGCGGATTTTTACACTGAGTCGGCAACTGATTCGACGGTAGGAGGGCCCCTTTTATTCACTATTCTACCAGTCACTCCGAATGACGACGCCGACCTTGTAGCCAACCGGTGAAAAAATTTACGCCACCTATCCTGTCATCTAAAACTCGGCTGTTTAGACGCCCTCCCCATAGAATTTTACGCTTTATTTTGACACGTCACAGGAACTGAGTTAACCAAAATGTACAGTGAATTATTGGGAGACTTGTAGCTGCCACCTCAGTTTACAGAAGGATCGCTTTTCTTGATCTCGAAAAGAATATACAATTCAATCTAGAAGCTTTTCCAATAATAACTCTTCTCAAATCAGATTATAAACCCTTATCCGGATCCTTATTTATGATGAAGTATACTGTACGCTATCATATGGTGAGGAGCTGTGAGGAAATGGTGGGGAGGGGGAGAGGGGGTGTGGGTCACGAGTCGCATAAAATGCAGATTACAGGCCGCACAGGGAGAAGGGACGGTTGCGTTCTCATCTTTGTGGAGCGGAAATAATGAACTCCCGTCACCTGCGTCACCTGATTGCGATGGAAAACTCGATCTTGGCTGTCGTCACTCGTAATTTTCTTATACAATTCAGTCATTATTTGAATGATGTCTTCCGGTGTTGATTGGGAGACGCCACGGATATTATATCGATGCTATTGGAATTTGTGAATGTCAGCTGGAAATCCTCTCAATGGCATCCCATACTTCATTTCCGGATCTTTGTGACAAAAATTCTGTTGACCAGCGTAATAGAAGAGTCGAGTCGTTGGGAGAAGACGTTGATTGCGACTGACTGCAGAAAATATTTCGTCTCTGGTGCCGCTGCGGAAAACTTGGCTACAGTGTGGGGCACCTAAAAAATTCACGCCATCGTCCTCTAGTGCCTCCGCGGCAAATCATAGCCGCGAAGAAATCGCGTCAGTGTGGGGAACGCCTCAAACTGAGCCTCCTTCTTGTGACACGTAGCGTCTAACTCAGTCATAATCGAACATTTTTGCTCAAGAGCAAAAACCCACACTGTAGGGCGGCATCTCGGACCACATTCACTGACGGAAAAAATCGTAACACGAAAAAATAATTAATGTAGAGTAATGTAATTTCGGGGATAAATTTGTCTAGGTAACATACGTATGTGATTAACATTGCAAGACCACAGGTTAATGTAAGTGCGACATAAGCCATTGTAAATGTGAAATTCTCGTACATTAACAATCGGTGTAATCGCCATAATGTTGAATGCAAGCATCCAAAATTGCCGGATGTCAGTTTGTAGGATGGAGTTCGGTGCCTCGGGCACTTGGTCGGTCAATTTAGGGACAGTTAATACTCTTTGCGGATGACGCTGGAGCTGTCGCCCGATGATGTTCCATATGTGCTCGACGAGACAGATCTGGTGATCAGGCAGGCCAAGGCAACATGTCGACACTCTGTAGTGTGTCTTGGGTTACAACAGCGGTATGTAGGCGAGCATTATCCTGTTGGAAAACACCCCCTGTAATGCTGTTCATGAATGGCGGCACAACAGGTCAAATCACCAGACAGACGTACAAATTTGTAGTCAGGATGCGTGTGTTGCCTACAGAAGTACTCTCGCCGTCATACGAAATCGCACGCCAGACCACAACTCCAGGTATAGGTCCAGTGTATCGAGTATGCAGACAGGTCGGTTGCAGGCCAAAGTTCATACCACCCCACGCTGCACTGTTGCCAGATTTATTCAAGGCAGTGAATCCAAGATGGAGGCCATAGATGTGGCAATGTCACAGTGACGCCATGGTGGAAAGTTCAAATTTTGGCGGGAATATAGTTCAATTTGGTTACCACCACTATCCCAACCCCCCTCCCCTCCCCCACCCCTCACTCCTCCCCACCACTGCCCACTGGAAACTGGTGGGAAGAGGACTCAGTCTGTGCTGGGCTGCCAGATAGGACAGACATATGCCATTTTTTTTGTATGCATTGTTTATTTTAAAAATTTGAATTGTCATAGGTAGTAGCTCCACCCAGTGTGGTCACTATGTCGTCCAGAGTCCAACATACCTAGTTCATAACACCACTACCACAGGATGCTGTTGGCCCTCCCCCTCTCCCCTCCCATGACGTAATCCAAGACGTCGGTCTGGGGAAAAATGGTGGGAAAAGGACTCAGTCTCGGTCTAGCTGCTGGACTGGTAGGGCAGACATAATTGTTCACCGCTTTCAGTGAATTAGATATCTGTGCTGTAGAAGAAGTTTAACAGGTATATTAGCCGTGACTATACAGCTGAGGACTGTGTCAACAGCAATGATATTTGATGAAGATGAATATGCTTCATCAAATAACGACGATGCAGCAGGATGGGGCTAAGTTACACTTCGCAACTCATGCTGATAAATGTGTGTGCTGTAACTGCAAGTCATACAATAAAAGTCCAGTCAGTCTTCCAAAGCACAACAAGCAAGACGTTCACTCCAGTGCGCATGCTCGCTACGTCCAGAGGATACATGCAGGACTCACGGCACGCCACGCCGTAGCCACAGGAGTGGTCGCGTACTTCCTGGCGTGTTGGAAATACCCGTGTCCTTCTTCCTTCCCATCCCCAGCGCACGGATACCCTTTGTTATTGAACACGAGCTGCGGAATATTGTCACACACATAACTTGAAGATGTCACAGGAATTAAATGTACCACTGAACAAAGAGAGAGAGAGACAGAGAGAAAGCTTTGCACACGACGCGAAAATGTTTAAACTGTTACATTTTTTATTCTGAGGAATACCTCCACCGAAACACTTGAACACAGACTCTAAAAAGATCGCGGCGCACTTCTGAAACCAGCCCTGAGACACTTCGCGCGCTTTTTTGGGAAACATATCCCGAAGCCGATATCAGCTGCAGTATCTGATTTCACACGCCAGAACGGTGATATTTGGAAGTCGAAATAAATATCTCTGAAACTCTAAAGAGGGCGCTTCCTGCCAGAGAGAGAGAAAAATTTCTGAGTCCTACAGATGCAGTGGTGTTCACCGCTTTTCTGAAACGGTGAGTGGGCTTAGTTTGCATTTGCTGCTGCTGGAGTCAGGGACGTTATTTTCTTCACTCCTCGGATCACACACTGCTTTCTAAGGACAGTCAGGAAAATCAGAACAAATACAAAACAGAATTCGAAACACTGTTCTACAGACGAATAAAACAGCCGTAATTTTCGGTGTATTTTCAATGTCCTACAGCTGCTTATCTGGAGATGTTCTGTAGCCACAATGGCGGTGGGAGACATCATCCAGCCTGACAAAGTTTGATAGGACTTGTCTCTAAACACTCAAACAAAGAAGACATCACGTGAATCTTATATGTCACAGAACTTTCCGTAGATACCTTGCCCCCATCTTGCTCGAATCAGTCTGTAGAGGCACCTGTTCCCTACACAACGGATCTCTTGTGGCTCTCTGACATGATAGAACTTCTTGTGAAAGAAGCATTCTGATTGGTTCTTACTGAATTTACCCGCCAAACTGCTGCTGCTGCTGTTGGTATGGGAGCATTTTCTTCCATTTTCTGCAGATGGACAAATTACGACACTTTCAGTGGCAAATCTATTTTGCACAGACCAAAAAGAAAATACAGCAGCCATATTACACTGACAGTTAAACGCTGCAAAAGAGGTCTACAGATCATGAAATACGTAAACTACTCCCAAAAACACTTCCCGAAGTACATTACTCTGCTACTGTCGAGGAAAGCCTGAATTTTTCAGTGTGAAACCGATCTCCAGCCGAGTTATATCACCACATACCATATCGATATAGTAAACACAATTTGTATCCTGCACCATACAAAATCAGCACTTCTGCACCCCACATATAGCTATCAACCACCAGACACTCGTATATATACCACGAAGGTAGTCAGATCCCCCAAAAAACATAAGCATCTACACTGTATATAGAAGGTGCAGTACTAAATATTTCCCGTGAGGTTGGTCAATCATCCACCATGGCCAACAGTCATGAGTCAACTCCCCTGCACATGCTGGCCTGATATGCTACCAGAGTTCCCTCTGCGGACTGCAGTCACTCACCAAACTGGTGTACAAAGGTTGGGCTCGTTTCCCCCAGCACAAAGGCGTTACTGTTTCCAGCCATAATCTGCCTGCTTGCTTGCTGCCAAGCTTTCTGCAGCCATCTCCAGACTCTGGGATCACAAAAACATATGCATTTTCACATGGTTTGCCAGAACATCATACCATTTACGTGATAGTTCACGATATCAAGCAGATAGCACTAGACTACCGTTCGCTTGCACAGTATGATTCCGAAGATAAAGACTGGAAACTATATCTCTAGAAATCTGAAACTTTAGCGAGTGGAAACTATATCTCTAGAAATCTGAAACTTTAGCGAGGAGCAGCGAGGTGCACATGCTATAAACCACTAAGTAACTAGAAACTTATCTCGTCTGCGAAAATCTTTACATGAAAAGTAGAAAAAATAACGGAAACTGGTAGCTCCAATCGTATTTTCTAATGAATATTGATGTCAATGATATGACATATTCCAAACCATCCTTCTATTTTACAAAAAAAAAAAAAAAAAAAAAAAAAAACTAAGATGTTTCTCATGTCTAGAGAACCAGCAAACGTCTATTCCACTCGTCTTTCACCATCTAGATGCATACAGCACAAACTACAACCATGTTCTCTCAACCAAATAAAGACGGGAAATGTGCAGAATCAGTCAATTGGACAATTTATATGTGGGGGAGCAATAGTCCAGCACAAGCACATGTCCACATAGAATATTCACGAATTTCCACAGAAAAACAAGTGATCACGAAGGCTGCTCAACACATATGGGGTATTAGTTCGCTATTCAGCCGCCTGGAGGGCGACAGAGTTAGGTGTGCTGCATTATTGTACTCCAGTCTGTCCAGTTTGGACGGCTCCCACTGTAAGCCAGAAATGTCAATCGTTCTAACCATAGGCTACACCCGCAATGCTCACTCCCACACCCCAGGCAGAAACTTACTAGAAACCAGCCACATATATTTTGTCACTGTCCTCCCGGACATAAATTTGCATGTAAAAAAATCTGTCATCCTCTTACGGGTATTGGAATTTTCCACATCAAATCCATACCTTCCTCAGGACAGGCCATAGTCATTTTCTTTGCACTTGTTGGAACACTGACCACAGTACACATACTTTATAAGCCTGTTGATCACAGCGAATCTATCACACATCCCCTACTCAGAATAATACTTCGCCAGTAACTGAATGCAGATAACACCAAACAATACTGTGCGAAAATCCGCGATGAATGGATATGTCTCATTTGTTTTTTTCTTGCGAGTGGAACGAGTGTGTCTTAGGAAGAGAGATGTAATCGTCTTACAAGCCACCAGATGTTAAAAACTAGATCGCAACGGCTATGTTACTATCGTCCTGCATAAGAAGTGGTCTTGGTTCTACCGGTGCACACAAGTATTGCTAACGATATCCATGTTAAAAACTAGACAGGCTTTATAAATCCAGATACGGCATTGCATCCAAATGAAGTGGTTTCCCACACAAATACAGCAACATTAAATTTAGACAGTGTTCGCGGGGTATGTTTTAACAGACCAAAAGTGCAGATGCACGTCGCCAGCAGTGTAAGCTCGTAATAAAATCACCGAATTTAGAATGTGATTCGGCTAAGGAACGTGGCATGAAGCCGGTATTTGCTACTCCCTCATGCGCCGCTAGATATTCCTCCACTATTTATAACGCATTCCATCCTCATGCCATGTCACAGGTTCTGCGATATATCCACTGGGTTATAGACGATGGCTGATTGAGAATGATTAAATACAGTAGATGGTGTACTATGCGACGAATCACTTTAAAAAATGCAACGCTAGATAAGAAATGTACACCGGCTTTTCAGATCTACTCGTATAGTGTTACGCTTCTTGGTAGACATGCTGTCTGCAATTTGAAATCAAGTCTTTCCATTCAACCACATACCTACGTTGGATTCTGTGGAGAACTCTTTTAATGATTTCAGCCACTAGTGAATCATATTCGTGGTACTCTCATATTTCTCGAACCTTTCTGCTACAGCATAACTCCAACGTGGTTTTAGACAGTCCCTATGGATTGTGTAACTATTCCTCAGTGTCTGCCCTGCCATCCCTGTAGCTTTTTGCATGTGATCGTTTCAGTTTGTCTTGGAACTGAGCAGACGTCGGAGAGCACTACATCTACCACTTTCTGCAATCCTTGTAGGAACAGGGTCAGATGAGTTAATGAGACAGGACTATGTTTTGATCATTCAGTGGAAATGGGAATATGTTGTTGTAGCTCCGTAAACTGTTTACAATGTGTAAGGTCAGCACCAAACGAAGCTTCCTCCAGCAATTCAACGTAGTAGTAGCAAAAGACAGTAGACAGTACAAGCAGTTGCAGGAACTGGGAAAAGAATGAGGGTTTTGCTACTGCATTGCAGTACGCCTCCAGACTACGTACAGGTACTTCAGTCTGAAGGAGATCTGCATCCCTCAAGGTGCATTCATGTCTGTCAGACAAACATTCTTTCTATCATTGTTATTTTGTATCATCCAACAGAGAGAAAAAACTACAAACTATAAAACCTCTGCTAACGCCATCTGACAGAGAACTATATATATATATATATATATATATATATATATATATATATATATATATATATATATCAAATGCCGTCTGCGTGCTGGCATCGAGCTTATTGGCGATCCTATTAAATATACAGGTATTGATCCACTCAGTGATGGAAGATTCCTGCACAGACCAGTGTAAAGTTTCATTGCCTGTACTGTAGGAGGACCACACCCCACAGACTAACAGTCACAAGAGAGGGTTCCTGTGCCCCTGCGTTGTCGTTTGATACAGTGTTTTTTTCTGTTGTAACACATCGAAGCAGTCGATTACCGCGTTTCACACAGCCATACGTTTTGTTTTTTCCACCACGACTTTGAGGTCTGTGTTAGGTTCTAAACTGACATTACCACGTTTCAATCCATTGTCTCTGACTGAAAGCTGGACATCGCATGGTGTAAATTATGCTGCTGCTCCAACGACACACAAGCGCGCGTGAACACACACACACACACACACACACACACACACACACACACACACACACACACACACACTTACACTCACAGGATGATTTTTAATGAAAAACAGTCACAACATATGGAAACTGAAAGAGCTTTGGAGTGTTGTAGGGTGTTTCCAAACAGCTGTCCAAAGGTGACTGACGAACTTTACATTTAAACTCATCTTTCACAATGATTTTCTCTGCTTGGGGACTGGCGGTTGCACTTGGCGGCCGAACATCCCCGGATGGGGCCTCCCAGCCAACAATGCCATAAGCTCATTTCCATTTTTTGATCATTTTATATCACATAATTTGTTATCAAATTTACAGTTCGGCCTGTACTGGATGGGTTAAACAAAATGTTTCAAATGCTAGGCATAGTTTTTGATTTAACTAAGGCATAATTTCATTGTGTTGATCAAAAATATTGATCCAGACATTGGACCATTACAGAACACGGGGAGTAGCTCACAATTAGTTCACCTCTTACTTTAACACAGATAGCAAAATGTCGTTATTCACAGCGTCGAGAGTGGATATGATGTGGGGTCTGAGTGGAGCACAGTCAAATTTGGGATGCCCCAGGTATCAGTGTTGGGGCCACTCATGTTCCTTTTTTGTATAAATGATATGCCCTCTAGTATTACAGGTAACTCTGAAATATTTCTCTTTGGTTATGGCACTAGCTTGGTAGTAAAGAATTGGAGTGTGACATTGGCTCAGTTTCAAATAGTGCTGTTCACGTTGTAAGTTCACGGCTTGTAGAAAATAAACTAACGCTAAATGACAGTAAGCGTCAGTTTTCACAGTTTCTAGCACACCAATCAACAAAACCCAACATTTTAAATTCACAAAATCGGTATATGATTAGTGAAACTGAACAGTTCAAATTTCTAGGTGTTCAAATAGAACTGTCGTGGAAAGCCCACGTTCAGGATGTTGTTCAAAGACTTCATGCTGCCATTTTTCCTATTTGAATGGTATCTCAAGTAAGAGATCGTGCGACACGAAAATTAGTCTACTTCGCTTATTTTCATTCGGTTACGTGATATGGTATTATATTTTGGGTTAACTCTTCAAATTCTCAAAGAATATTTTTGGCTCAGAAACGGGTAGTTCATGCAGTAATCCGCCCAGCAAATTAGTGTTGAGGTCCAGTGTGCTGGCCAACCTGTGGACGGTTTATAAGGCCTTTTCCATCTGCCTCAGCGAATGTGGGCTGGTTCCCCTGCGACGTTCCCACATCTATGGCCGCCATCTTTGATCCGCCATCTTGAATAAATTTGACAACAAGGCAGTGTGGGGTGGCATGAACTTTGTCTCACTACCGCAGGCCCTCAACTGCCCTCCCTCTAACCAACACACGGCCATCACTGGCACCGAGGCAGAAACAGAGTTCACCAGAAAGAAAGACCTCGAATCTGTCCTCCAATGAGCTTTCAGTTGACACCACAGAACTCATAAATGGCGGTGGTTTGGGGTCAGTGGAATGCATGCCACAGGGCGTCTGGCTCGGAGATGTCACTGAAGTAACCGGTTTGTAACAGTTGGTTGTGTCACTGTAGTGCCAACTGCTGCTCAGATTGCTGCTGCAGGTCCAGTACGATGCGCCAGGTCCATACGCTGAACATGATGGTCTGCCACGCGGCTGTCCGGAGCCCGGTCTTCTTGCTACCGTACATTCCCGCGACCACCGCTTCCAGCAATCAAGTACAGTGGCTACATTTCTGTCAAGTCTTTCTGCAGTATAGCTTCTCCTAGCGCTATTACACGACCTTGTTCAAACGCAGTGAGACCGAGCGAGGTGGCGCAGTGGTTAGACACTGGACTCGCATTCGGGAGGACGACGGTTCAATCCCGCGTCCGGCCATCCAGATTTAGGTTTTCCGTGATTTCCCTAAATCACTCCAGGTAAATGCCGGGATGGTTCCTCTGAAAGGGCACGGCCGACTTCCTTCCCCATCCTTCCCTAATCCGATGAGACCGATGACCACGCTGTCTGGTCTCCTTCCCCAAACCAACCAACCAACCAACCAAACGCAGTGAGGTGTTGCTAATGGCATCGTTGTCGACTTTAAGGCATTCTTTACTAACATTGACTCACCACGTCCAATCTGAAGTGTAACAAACGCTCACGACCGTTGCAGCGTTCATTGAAAGCAAACCTGATATGCCTCCTCCATAGTGGCGCTACAAGCGCCTATCTTATGCGACTGGCGTGAAATTTTGATAGACAGCATCTTCCAGACGTAGAAACACGCCTGCTACTTCCGTTTATGTCACACAACTCCTTCTTGGTGTTGTGATTTTTTTCCGTCATCGTCTGTACCTATTTTCTTATTAATTGCTAACCTACATAAATTAGTATTTTATGAGTCCCCAGTACATTAGGCGCGATTTTGGCCGCCGGTCGACAAGTACTGGCCGTTACAAGTCAGCACCATTTGAATCATTCGTGTCATCAGTTCTCTGTTTCAAATTTGCTGCCACCATCAGCAATCCCAAATTGAGACACTTCAGTTGCCTGACGAAATGTTGTCGTGTTGACTGTGTAAGAGGAAGATAAATTGATTAATAACAGTGACTCCGCTTATATTTAAATGCATTATGCAACATGAGAAACGGTCAAAGATGTTTTCCAAATGTTGCGAATGCCATTTTTTTCTACTCATTGTGTTTTATTACAAAAGCTTTAATTTAATTTCGTATTACTTGCTTTAGCTATGTACTGTGTTTGGCGATGACCGCCTATATAATGTACATTCACGAAGCCATGATACTTTCGTCTCAAAATTTATACCATAGCGGCTGATCGGTGTGAGTGAATTGTCAGTACTGGAAGACAAACAATAAGATACTCCCCCTCTCACATCTCTTAAGACCGCAGTGGTTACTCACCCTTCTGTCTCTGAGGTAAGCTGCCAACCTCAATTAGCTCACGTCCGAATTCACCAACGTCACTTAAAATTCACACATCTTAAAATATTACTGCCTCTGTAATTATGTTTGTTTATTACTGAGCTGGAGAAATAGTGTCTTAATAATATCGTAATGTTTGTTGACGTTTTTGGATTCAGTTGTTAGTTTCTAGATGCATGTTATAGTGAAATACGTCTGAGAACCGCTGGCCATACCAATACTTGATTCGGGCGGCCACGCGGCCCGCAGACCGCAGTTTAACGACCACTGGTAACTGTGAATTGTCCGCGAGGCGGTGCAGCGCATTCCGCTCCCCTGTCGCCTGTTCGTTGCGTACCACGTTGACCACTGCACTGTCACGCAACCGCTTAGCTGCGCTGCTGCATGGCGCAAGTATTCATGTCATCCACATAGGAACTTATTCTTCCTCGTGCGTTTTTAAAGGAACTGTTCGGTAGAAATAAATTATTATTTCACTTCGCTTCTTGACAACGGAGTTGTTATCTTATCATTATTGGTCATGATTACTACAGTGTTCCATAGAGTCTGCGTTGAAAAATGTCACACCTGCATTTTTTACCTTTTTCGTGAGACTAATGTAAATGAAATAAGGTGTGTTCATTATGCATTCTGTGCAGAGATAGATAGGAAATGCTTAGCGGCAATGACATTTGTGCTGTGTTCCTGTTCACACAGCATGCTCCAGCCATTAGTTCTCGTGGCAACTGCCAAAACTGGAGCATGACACATGTGGGAACAGTCCCTACTTCTGTTTCTCGCCGAACTGAAACACACTGCGCATCACTGATGAGCCAAAAAATATAACTGCTCTCCACCGAGAGAGTTTATGCCGCCTTGTGGCTCGTGACGAGGTAAGGAAATTATATCAGCGGAACAGAGACGAATGGGGTGACGTTCTAACAGCGATATCGGCCGCAAATGGGAAAATCCACTGACGTTCTCCGAGGTGATAAAAGTTATGGGATAGCGATATGGGCATATACTGATGGCCGTAGTTTCACATACACAAGATATAAAAGGGCAGTGCACTGGCGGAGCTGTCATTTGTACTCAGCTGGAAATGGAAATAAGCGTTTGGCATCATTGGCCGGGAGGCCCCTTACGGGGCAGGTCCGGCCGCCTTGGTGCAGGTCTTATTACTTTCGACGCCACATTGGGCGACCTGCGCACCGGATGGGGATGAAATGATAATGAAGACATCATAACACTCAGTCCGTGGGTGGAGAAAATCCCCGACCCACCCGGGAATCGAACCCGGGCCCGTTGGACGGCAATCCGTCACGCTGACCACTTAGCTATCGGGGCGGACTGTATTCAGATGATTCGTGTGAAAAGGTTTCCGATGTGATTACGGCCGCACAACGGGAATTAACAGACTGATTGCGGAATGGTAGTTGGAGCTAGACGCATGGGAGATTCCATTTCGTGAATCGTTAGCGAATTTAATAGTCTGAGATCCACATTGTCAAGAGTGTGCCGAGAATACCACATTTCCGAAATTACCTCTCACCACAGTCAACGCAGTAGCCGACGCCATTCACTTAACGCCCAAGAGCAGTAGCTTTTGCGCAGAGTTTTCAGTTCTAACAGAAAAGTAGCACTGCGTGAAATAACCGCAGAAATCAATGTGGGACGTACGACAAACGTATCCATTCGGACAGTGCGACGGAATTGGGTGTTAATGGGTTATGGCAGCAGACGACCGACGTAAGTGCCTTTGCTAATATCACATCGCCTGCAGTGCCTATCCTGGACTCGTTAGCGTATCAGTTGGAGCCCAGACTACTGGAAAACTGTGGTCTAGTCATATGAGTCCAGATTACAGTTAGTAAGAGCTGTTGGTAACGTTCGTATGTGGCGCAGACCTCACGAAGCCGTGGACCCAAGTTGTCAACAAGGTTCTATGTAAGCAGTTGGTGACTCCATAATGGTGGCACTCACAGTGAAATTACAGTCGTAACAAAGGCGATTTGATAAAATAATGCCAATAAATTCCTCAAATTTGCCGCTAGAAGACTGACTGTTAGTTTTATTTACTTATTTTTACATCTAATAGCCCTCTTTGATGTTATCATAAGTTTAACAAATTAAATGATACATAGTTGTAAAGAAAACAAAGCAGGCTAGATAAAAGTAAAACAGAGTAATAAAGATAACACTAAAATCACAAACTTTAAAACAATAAACGAAAATGTAATATTTTACTTTGTACAGACACTGAATTCTCCAATCGTGTAAAATGACTTCCTAAACCAATTTTGAATTGCATTTCTCACAGTCTTCAATGAGATAGTGTGTATTTCTGAAGGATACGTAATGAAAAGTGTAATGCTCGGTTTTGTACATCTATTTTTATTGGGGTATGTAATTCCTCTCAAAGAAGGAGAGACCGCTTGTCATACTGTGAGATAACTCTGGGATAATGCAGCATAGAGAATTCACTGAGTAACAGTATGAGCAGTAATAACATATGAGTTAAATTAAGCAATGTTTCAAAACGGGTCTCAAAAGTAAGAGTCTTTTACATGACGTCTTTGAAGTAACTGTTACATTAAGAGGTCTTCTATTAGATGCCAAATGAATGTACATTGACTGCAGTTGTGTATATGCCATGCTTATGTTGTTCTGATTAGGTGTAACGATTTTTCGTTACTCAGTTTAGCTAGTTGCTTAGTTATTTACCTACTTACTTACAAGTTCCATAGATTATTTGAACGATACTTGTATCGAAGTTATGTGGTATGAATCAGTTTACAGGATGTGTACTCGTATACATGATGTTGTCAACATTAATGAAGCCATTATTTTATTCCTACTCATGCAACTACACTTAGAGACAAGACTGGTTTTTTTTTACTGGTTACCAGTTTTTAAGTAGAAATTCGTCAATGGAATAGAAAGAGTTGTCCAGAAAAAATGATTTTAAATTAGATTTAAAACTTGCTTCACTACCTGTCAGAGATTTTATGTTACTGGGCAAATAATTAAAACTGTTATTGGAGCATATTGAACTCCTTTCTGAGCCACTGATAACTTTAACACCCTCTAGTGTTGCAGGTATGTACATCACTGTTCTTCTCAAACTGCGATTAATTATTTATGACGAATTTCACTAGCGAAAATATGTATTGTGACGGCGCAGTAGCACCTTGAACAGGTACCAAATGATGTCTGTGGGTGAACACCACAGACTATTCTTGTTGCTCGCTTCAGTGTAAATCAATACTTTATCTCTAAGTGATGAATTATCCCAGAAAATTATTCCATATGACATTATTGAATGGAAATATGCAAAATACGTTAGACGATTGATATGCTTGTTTCTAAAATTAGCAATGATATGAAGACCAAAAGTAGTTGAACTTAGTTGTTTGACAAGCTCTGAAATATGCTTCTTCCAGTTCAAGTTCGTATCAATATGTACACCAAAAAATTTAATTCCTTTATTTATCCACGACTTCTTTGTTTTATTTTCGTCGATTTTCTGGGTAACTTTTATGAAAGGTACTTTCAAATATTGACACAAATTCACTATGGAATAAATAGAATTTGACATTAGCATCTCTTCTATACATACTTAATCCCATACCACCTCTTTTAACACATTTTTGAATCTGCGTCAGAGCTGTAAGGTGCCATATTGTTTATTTCCACTAACTTTGTATCATGGTTAGTGGTCAGATATTGCATTAGCAACTGGGTACTCATTAATTGCTTCAAATTGAGCACTGTCTAGAAAAAATGTTATCAATCAACGTCTTGCTATTTTGGTGCACACGAGTTGCAAAGTTGACAACTGAAATTACCTTGAAACATCCAAATAATAATTCCAGTTAATTTCCCCTGTCCTATCTTTTAAGAAATATACATCGAAATCTCCACAAACTACAAAACTGTTTCTTCTTGTCAGAGAGATAGCTCAATAATGTATATATATTTCTCATAAATTACTCAAAGTTTATAGAGAGGATCTGTAGACTGTTATAATTATCAGAGAAGTACTCTGCAGTGACAGTTAACAAGCACAGACTTCTAGGTTGTGATCGACACAAAAACTATTTGTTTCAATATTTTTGACTTTGTGTCTAACATTGCGACTCGTGCGACTCATTATCCAATAATTCGTCCAGAATTACGTGAACATGTGCAGCAGGCGTGGCATATCGTATCCCAGGACAGTATTCGCCATCCGTACAATTGACTGGATGCTGGAGTCAGCACCCTCATTGACGCCCATGGAGGCTACACCATGTATCAATATGGGTGTTTCAGCATAAGTCGACGTCTGGTACCTCAGAACCGCTTGTGCTATTGATCTGTAAATGTAATCATTCCACGTACTGCATTTGCACTATTGCTACAATAAACCTTGAGTGAACTGGAAACTTCCAAATAGGTGTACTAATTTATTTCCAGCAGTGTAACTAATAAGATTAGTACAGACGCGGGTTGCGAAATAATCTGGGTAAGATAAGTCTTAATCGTGGATCAAACATGGGCATCGGATGCTTTTATAGATCCCCTGCCTCACCAGCAGTAGTGGCGGAACATTTTAGGGGAAACTTAGAGAATGTTTCGCGTAAATTTCTTGGTCATCTTAAAGTTTTAGGTGGAGATTTTAACTTAAGCTATAGACCGGGAAACTCATATGCTCATGGCTGGTAGTAGGGACAGAGAATATTGTGAAACTTTTCCAAGTGCCTTATCGGAAAATTACATTGGGCAATTAATCAGAGAAATGACTCGTGAAGGTAACATCGTAGACCTGCTGGTGAGAAACAGACATGAATATTTCGACTACATGTTGAATAAGGAATCAGCGATATAAGGCCGTTACGGCATCCCTGAATACAGATGCAAATAGGAAGGCAAACAAAAGTAGGAAGATCTTCCGGTTTAGAGAGAGCGACAAGAAACGTATTTCAGATTACTGGGCAGGTCAACATTAAAATTTCATCTTCAGTACTGACAATGTTGAGCAATAATAAACAAAGTTAAAGAGCATTATACAATACGCTTTCAACAGATATGTGACGTGCAAAATTGTGAGGGATGGAAAAGGCCCGCCGTGGTTCGACACCCTAAGCTAAGAGAGCTTCACCGCAAATTTAAACTATCCAAAGCCTTACAGACCAGGAAAAACTAACCAAAGCCAAATTAGCGTATGTGGTCTATGCGTGAAGCATTCAACGAATACAAAAGTAAAATTCTATCTACCGACTTGACAGAAAATCCCGAGAAGCTTTACTCTTATATTAAATCCTGGAATCTGAATGTTGCTCTTCATCCTTGGCTCGTAGGATATGAGAAAAGAGCAAGATGAGTTTTCTGGAATGATGCTTTCTAAATCCATCCTAATTCGTGGACAAAAAATTTTGCGTCTCTCGGAAATTTATTATATTCGAACCGAGAATATGTTCAAGAATTCTACAGCAAAGCGCAGTTAGAGATATTGGTCTGGAGTTTTGCGGGTCCATAGTTTTACAGGAGTCAACTGCCCTTTTTTCTTGTGACTTGGGACTTTCCACTGGGCGAAAATTCGCAATAAATGCAAGCTAAATAATGGGCTAATGCCGTAGCGTACGCTCTGTAAAACAGAACTGGTGTTCCATCTCGATCTAGCGACCTGTTTGTATCCCACTGTTTCAGTAGCTTCTCAACGCCAGGGTTGTCTATTACTATGCCCTCCATACGGGAGTCTGCATGGTTATCAAACAACGGTATGTTTGAGTAATCTTCTTGTGTGAATGATTCCTTGAAGGTGAAATTTAAACCTTCCGCTTTCCAATTGGTATCTGTTATTGCGTCGTTAGACTGATCAACAAGTGACTGGATAGAAGCCTTCGACCCGCTTAGCCATTTTGTGTAGGATCAGAATGTCCTCGGGTCCCCGGCAACATCTTTTTCTAAGGTATGACTGTAGAAGCCGTATGCTTCGCGCATCGATCTTTCTACGAACGCACGAATTTCTATTAACTTCTGCCTGTCGTCATTTACGCGATCATTTTTGAATCGAGATTGCAACGTCTTTGTTTCCACAACATATTCTGAATTTTGCCATGAGAGCAAGGTGGGTCTTTTCTGTCCTTAATCCACTTACTCAACACATTCTTGGACAGAGTGCAAATTACAGTCAGTTTAAACTTTGCCCATAATTCCTCCGTGCCCATCATAATGCAGTTAAATGATGTCTATTCATTGTCTAAGTGGGTTGCTAAGAGCTACTTATGTGGTCTCTCTAGCAAAAATCCTCTCTTATCCTTTTAGATTGATTTATTAACTTTAGTAGCGTTGTTTTGTTTCCTGCTACAAACAAAACCGTTTTTAAAGCAGGATTTGACATTCCCAGTCGATAGAGCTGTCTCAAATTAATCTAGTGCGGTATTAGTGTTATCAATATATATTAACGAGGCCAGTAAAATACGAACAGCAACCAGTCCTCCAGCAGTGACAGCACCACCCTATCTCATGCTGACTGCTGTCACTATGTAGCAGGGATGATCAGTCACTGCAGTAACTCTGCAAATGGCATAGGTTACAAAACACTTGTACCTGCTACCTTAGAATATAGCACAACTGTGTGGGATACTTACCAAATAGGACTAACAGGGGATATACACTGAAGAGCCAAAGAAACTGGTACACCTGTCTAATACCGTGTAGGGCCATCACGAGCACGCAGAAGTGTCGCAACAGGACGTGGCAGGGACTTGACTAATGTCTGAAATAGTGCTGGAGGAAACTGACACCAAGAATCCTCCAGGGCTGACCATAAATCCGTAAGAGTAAAGGGGGAGGAGATCTCTTCTGAACAACACGTATCAAGGCACCCTAGATATGGTCAATAATGTTCTTTTTGGGGGAGTTTGGCGGGCATCGTAAGTCCTTAAACTCAGAAGAGTGTTCGTGGAGCCGCTTTGTAGCAATTCTGGACGTGTGAGCTCTTGCATTGTCCTGCTGGAACTGCCAAAGTCCGTCGGAATGCACAATGGACATGAATGGATGCAGGTGATCAGACAGGATGCTTACGTACATGTTACCTGTCAGAGTCGTATCTAGACATATCAGGGGTCCCATATCATTCCAACTGCACACGCCCTACGCCATTACAGAGCCTCCAACAGCTTAAACAGTCCATTGCTGACATGCAGGGTCCATGGATTCATGAGGTTGTCTCCATACTCGTACACATCCATCCGCTCTATACAATTTGAAACGAGACTCGTCCTACCAGGCACCATTTCCCAGTCATCAACAGACCAATGTCGATGTTGACAGGCCCAAGCGAGGAGTAAATCCTTGTAGCATGCAGTCATCAAGGGTATACGACTGGGCCTTCGGCTACGAAAGCCCATATCGACCATGTTTCGTTGAATGGTTCGCACGCTCACACTTGTTGACGGCCCAGCATTAAAACCTGCAGCAATTTGCGGAAGGGTTGCACTTCTGTAATGTTGAACGACTCTCTTCAGTCGTCGTTGGTCCCGTTCTTGCAAGGTCTTTCACCGGCTGCGGCGATGTCGGAAATCAGATGTTTTACCGAATTACTGATATTCACGGTACACCCGTGAAATGGTCGAACGGGAAAATCCCCACTTCATCCCTACCTTAATAGTGTCACAAAACGGTTGTGTAATGGTTGTAAGCGCACTTAAATTCTTATTGCTAACGAGTCCTCATTTTTGGTGTAGCTGATATTACCAATGTTAATCACAAGACTTATCCATGTTTTCCAGTAACAACCACAAACCAAAGGGTTCATGACAAGGAGGCGTTTTCTTCCGAAGAAGTGTGTGGGTGTTAAATAGCACTTTCCACTATCATAGAATACTGATCAGTAGGGCCCGGATTTTAATTACCTAAAAAACAGTGAAATATGCAAGCACATATGACCTAAAATTTACATAAATATGACCTTAAAAAATAAAATATGACTTAATAGAAGTTTATTGAAAGCATTCTTGTTTGTTTATTTAATTTTTTATTCACCATAAAGTAATACAAAATTCAGTTCTCAAAATATTGTAAGTATAGTTCTTTTTTCTGTAGGGTTTGTGGCTAATTTGCACCTGTTTTTGAATGTCTGAATGTTTTATTTTCTAAACACAAAATACAGTGAAAAGATCATCTATCGAAACAGTAAAACAATGTTTTTATTTCTACATAGTATTTCAAGCGTTTCACATTATTTAATACCGTATGTCAATCTTCAGTATCTGCAAAGTTGCACTGGATCACAAGGTGCATTTTCAGATTTTCCATTGTCAAAGATCTACGGTTGTCGCTGAGGGTAGTTTTACATCTGGAAAAGTTCCTCTCCACTTCAAAAGACGTGACTGGACCGTATTTGAAGGCAGCCAGGTCACTGGAGTTCAGCTTTGTTTCAGTATCTTCAAATGTTGCGGATTTCCCTGAAAGACTGTCACTAATTTTGTACAGTGTAGAATATCCAGGATTCCATTGGAGAACACTTTGCAATTTGGTTTTCACTTTGTCATCCACATGACCAGGAGCTCGACCCAGTTCATTCTGCACATGTTACACAACACTCAGGGCCTCACATAGCTGAGTGCCAACAGCTTCCAGTCGTTTGATGGCTTTTGATATCACTGAAAAATTGGCGTTGATGTATGCCAAGTTTCGAGACAATGTATCTGTAAAAATTTCTTTCACAATTTTGATAGCACTTGATTCATCGTTATCAAGCTCACAGGAGATTGTCTTTATTTGGGTGTAGTTGGTGCAGTAATACTCAGCAGCATTAAGCCAAGAACCCCATCGTGTAATAACAGGTTTAGGTGGGAGGGGCGTTGAAGGTGTTTGTTCCTTGAATTTCTGCACCCTTAGTGGAGCCTTCACATAGATTTTCTTGCCACAGGAAATTAATTTGTCCACGTCAGGGTAATCTGATCGCACCTCTTCGGCAACTCTGTGCAACGCATGTGCAAGGCAAGTGGCGTACACCATACTGGGGTAGATAATCTGAAGCCCTTTGGCTGCTTTAGCCATATATGAAGCACCATCTGTTACAAGCAGCAAAACATTGTCTCTTTTCACACCATCCGGCCACAGTAGCTTCAGAGAGTTTTCAAACAAAATAGGAATCGTCGAATTGTTTACTCTATCGAGAGCTTCACACGTTAGTAGGAACATATCTCCAGGGCCATCAACTTTTAGAACATTAACAACAACATTTGGAATCTATAACCCATTAATATCCGTAGTTTCGTCTATCGAAAGCCATATCTTTTGCTCAGCAATAGGAATTCGTATTTTGTTGAGCACATCATTGTAGCATACGGATAAATAGTTCTTTCTCAGTGTAGATTCATTTGGAACTGGATGTGTTGTGTACTTCTCCAAGAACCGTCTGAAGCGTGGATTCTTCAGCTTTTCCAATGGTATGTTGCAGGACACCATCATCTCACACAAATCCTTGCAGAATGATTGCACGGTTGACGATTGACCTGTCTGTTCAAATAACAGCGTTTGCCTGCTATTATTTTCAGCACTTCGTTTCACACAGCTGCTGTGTTTAGCGGTACTACAGTGTTGTTGCACATTAAAGCGCTTTTCTGCACTAACTTTAACTTCACACAGTTTACAAAATAATATTTTCCCATCAGCACTAAAGAACTTGTACCCAAATTCGCGAACATATCCTCGCAACTTCACGCTGTCGGAGAACTTTGCTTTAGGCATGTTGAACAAGGCAAAGGCTGTATTCAAACTGGTTACTGGGAACACCTGTGCGACTGCGATGATTATTACGGCAGAAGCCACATTTGTTGGCTCTGAGAGTGTATTGTCGACGCTGCGCAACAATGTTTTATGTTCGCGAAACGACTGTTGTGGTAAACCGATTTTCTGCTACAGTCCTGAGAAATAAAGCTGTGCACTAATTTATCTGTTTATTTTTCATTATAGCACATTAAATATTGTCTCGTGAGCAACAGATTCATTTTTTATTCGTGTTTCCCGTAAAATACGAGAAAAACGATATATGCATTTTTGGCAAAACGTGACGGAAATATGACCTATTATATTAAAAGTTAGCTGCAGTATGACCTAGTACCAAAATTTGTTGAAATATGACTTTATATGTACAATCAAAATACATTTTTCGACACTAAAATGCCTAGATTTGTGTATAAACTGTTCTAAAATTCACCCTATAGTTCAGAATAAAATATGAGTTGTCATTAAAATCCGGGCCCTACTGATCAGATGCTGCTATCAAGGCTTCTCACATGCTCTCCAAGACCCAAGACGATTATACTTCTGGTTATGTGATCATGACATTCCATCGGGTCATGCTTGCTAAATTTGCTTGTACTTGCAATCCAGTTGTTGGTAATCTCTATTGATATCATGGTAGATCGTGCAGGAATCCTTCATGTACAGACCGATCCCAAACTCATCTGAAAAAAATTTCTCAGGTTGTTCAGGTACTTTGGCATAAGCAACTCGTGGTTTCCAGTGGCTCATTATAGTGCAGTAATGTAATTATAATTTATTTGGTTTGGTATCTCCAGTCACCTGTTTCAGTAAGAAAGCCAGTAACATAAAGTCACCAAATGTACAAGGCAGAGTGATGCAGCAACTGCTAGATGCAAAAGTTCTGTGATATGGTTGCTGTCACGCAGGAATAGCTCAAGACACAGATGTGCTCCAGGTATGTGAGAAGCTCCATTGTCTGCATTAGTAACGGTGGAATTCCAACTGTGGGGAGTGTATAGGTGCACTCTCCGCTACCCCTCTGTAGAGCAGCGAAAAACTGTGCTGGATCCTAGCTAGTGAGGCAGGGGAAATGGGCAGAGGGAGTGAGGAATGCAGGGCATGAGTGGTGGTGTGGAGGAGCAGTGTACATTCGTCTGACACAACATCACACATGGTTGAGCTCATTGCTACCGACTGGTACATGGCCAATCTCCTTGAGCAACTGTTCATGCACAAGTGACCCACAAACAGTATCAAGTGACGTCGCGCGTCCTACAGACGCTAGTGCAATGGTTTAAAAGGGAAAGTTTTTAAATTAAAAGTCCCTGATTCAGGATAATTCTATAAACGAAAACGCCAAACCTCCCTGCTTCAGCAATAACTAAAAGTGTTTCTGCTTCTGCACCACATACACACACTTGGCAGTGGCAGCAGTGGTGGCGTAGCCCACTGTGCTACATTATTTTTTAAAAAAGTTCAACATAGAACCTTCACACAAGTGGGCATCATGTGACGCTGGGGGAGGGGGACACCTTAGTCAGCCCCAGGATCCACAGAACCCCTCTATGGCGTTCAGAGGAGGGACAGGTGCTTGAGTGAGAGAACCTTTTGTCTCTCTTACCGTCAGATACCTTGATTTGGGCGAAGAGGAGGGGAGGGGGAAATTCTTTGTCTGTTCCAGAATTATCCAGTGATGGTGAGGGAAAGGGTGAGGTTGATCTTGATGGGAAGGGGTGAATCTGGCAATGCTGCAGGTGAGGAAACCGTTTGTTTACCCATATACTCCTCCAGAACCACCAACGTTACTGCCCAATAACATATTAATCCATATCAGCAAAGGGATATTTATTGGGCCCATTTGTCTTCTAGATGAATCTCACTCTGCTCAGCATTGTTGCCATCTGCTTTAATTTGCACACCTTCGAATTACTCAAAATTAAACATTTCACTATCGTGTTCCTTCATCTCATCCACTAACTGTGTCACTCATCTCTCATTTTCACTGTCATTAAATTTAATGATATTAATAGGAAGCCATCACAGCTCTTGAATATGTCCAGATGTTTTAAACAGTTGCAAGGGGTACAGCTGTCAATAAAAATTGTATTAAAAAGCTGACTTGCTTAATAAAACGTCTGTGGAATAGTGCAGCAACTGTCTAGTCTAAAAATTCCTGGCGGGGCAAATCGGCATCTTAGCTCAGGAGCAGGGATAGCAGTAGGATTTTCAGGCCCCTTGTAAATGTTTTTAGACTCCTCCGCCAGATCTTTTATTTTAAACTTTGATTTTTGGGATGAAATGGGAAAATATTAATGGCAAAACCAGACAACACCTTTTTAAGAAACTTTTGAACTGCACACAGTTTACATGAATTCGATACTTTATACAAAATAATTCATTTCTAGCTTTTTTAGATGCGAACTCATTCATAATCCCAGTGTAATCTGATGAGCAGGCTAACTCAAACTCTGTTATATTCATAGCTAATTCAGACAGCTCCTCTTTCCTCACTGGAGTTCTCAAACAATTCGTAACTCTTGCAAGTATACTGAAAGACGGCTCTGCTTGGGCTGTAGTAACAGGCGAAGTGCAGAAAATCCGAGAGGCTACCAATAAGTTTGCAAATATTTTATTAAAATTGCACTTACGGAGATTGTTGAGAAGGCGCAAAGGGGGAAGTGGCTTAGACACTATACAAGCTGCATTAATCTTTTTTAACTGCAGAAATTTCTTCTTTCAAATCATGCTTATTGCCTATGCTGTACAAAGATGACGTGTTTTCTACATGCACTAATAGTTTAGAACTGTCTAGGCTTATGTAGATCCATAAGAAACTAAATATGTCCCTCACATTGTCTTTGGCAGCATATCTTATAGTTAAGTTACCTACAACTATATCTAAAATAACACTGAGAACATTTAGTTTAAAATAGTCCTCTGAGCTCAGGTTCAAACATGCTTCTGGCGTTTCATCTACAAAACGTTTTTTTTGCGTTTCTATTTCTCTGTGCTGCGAATCGTTACATGCAAATCAGATGATAATCTAATATTTTCTGCTACTTTGTACCTTTCTGCGTAAATTGTATCCCAACTATTCCTCAGTTTACTTAATTCTTCCACCACAATCTTAATATTGGCACTTTCAACATCTATTGTGGCTTTCCTTGCTCGAAGAACAACGTTACGGATGTTTATTGCAGCTAATACTTTCCAGCATTCCCACATTGAAGACACCAAGACACACTGAAATGATTTTAAATACTTCTGAAGGCTCGTTAGTTCAGTATGTGCCTCCGCCGTCAAAGTTAAAAGCAAGTTCAACCACCATTTTTAATCTTGGCAAATGCTTAGTGAATCTCCACACAGCCTCTGTCTGTGCACACCATATCGTTTCCAGTATACCGTGAAGGGACGATCCAATATCTTCTTTTAAAAATTTCGGTCTTTGACTACTAGAATGAAAAACAATTGTATGTTTTCGAAACAATTGCGAAAAGAGCGACAGCATCCGCGCAACTCTCCGCTGCTTGGACGCCACAAACATTTAATGAATGAGCACGGCGAGGGGAAATAATCACCAGTGGATTTTCTTTTAACACATGCGCTTGAGCTCCATGATAGATGCAACCATATATACCAGGTGACAAAAGTCACGGGATAGCTATATGCACAAAATCCTGCACCAGCAACACATTCACAATTATGGACGGCTATGCGGGCAGCATGACTCAGTATTTCTGCAGGGGACTTCCAATGATTTGTTGAGTCCATGCCACATGGAGCTGCTGCACTTCGCCGGGCAAACGGGGCCGACATAATATTAGGAGGTACCCCATGACTTTTGTCACCTCAGTGTTGTTTCTGTTGTCGTAACCCTCCCTTCGAAACTCTGAAAGATATTAAGTATCAGCTCATCGCAAATCATTTTAGCGACTAGCTGATCAGACATATGGTCACGCTCTCTAATTCTGTATTTATTTTCTTCATCGAGGACAACATAGCGCAGTATAAAAAATATTTTTCTCTGTTTGGGCTTCATCGGGAGTCGCATCCATCAAAACGTATTTATTACGTTTTACCTCTGTTAAAATAGTGTGGTGAACAAAGTCTCCGCAAATTTCAATAGATTCGTTGTGAACATCGTGTGACTGACAATGAACCATGCGGTTTCCTCCGTTTTCCGACGCTTCATCTTTTCTTAAATGCTCCTTCATAATTGGATCAAACTTCGACAGTAACTTTGACATTTCGACGATCTCCGACCAGTGGTGGATACAGAAAAACCTTAAGGAAGGGGCGCTAAAGATATCTTGAGATACCTTTACTTTTAACGTAATAAAAAATAATCAAGTCACATGCAAAGTTTAAGAAAGTTTTATTTACACTGATCGTACACATATACAAGACAATGCCATCTTATTAAAAAGTTACAATTGTGGTGCTCTTCCTTAAACGATAGATTCTATGCGTGTATTCTTCCTGGCAAATTGGTTAATTACATTGTCAATAGAACAATCAATGTCGATCCTCCTCCATTGTTGACCTCAGCCATGTCTTTGTACGCCTGAGTCTTGAAAAACTTCTTTCTACTGTAGCAATAGGTTCAGATGCCAGACATAATAACGTATCGAGATCACTAGTCGCGCAGTCCGGAACCGTGCGACTGGTACGGTCGCAGGTTCGAATCCAGCCTCGGGCATAGATGTGTGTGATGCCCTTAGGTTAGTTAGGTTTAAGTAGTTCTAAGTTCTAGGGGACTGATGACCACAGCAGTTGAGTCCCATAGTGCTCAGAGCCATTTGAACCATTTAAATCACTAGAATGGCCGCGACTTTTCTCGTAGGTGTGTGTTAGTTATCTATGAGCGGACGCGCGTGCTACATAGGAAAGTACAGCTACTCGATAACTCGATTCAGTCGTGTCGAGTGTCGAAAGAAACGAAAGAATACTCGCGGGGGCGGCGCGGGTGGCAATGCGGTCGGCCCCGCAAGAGAGTGCGCTCCGCGTGCCCCCATATGTATCCGCCACTGTCTCCGACTTAAGTCACTATCACTTCTCAAACCTAAGTCTGTTTCTGCGAGAAAAAGGATCGCTTCGATTGTGCAATAAAATACTGCTCTTCTCGTAAAATGTTTCGGTCTAAAAGATTTTCTGTGCTTAAATTACTATTTAGTGCATTTTTTTTTAAATTTGAGCCATTCTAAGTACGACGTTTTGTGATCAGCGTTGCTTTCACGTTCACTCACTTTCCGTTTTAGCTTCTCCCAGCTTCTTGATAATATTCCCAGTCATAGCCTAATGGCAAAACACACTTTACAGATACCCGTGCTTCACGAAAACAAATGGCAAGCGGCTCCAAGCAAACTAGTCCCTTTTCAAATTTCCCCATTTTTTAAGATGCAATCAAATGCTTTTGAAGGGAAAAATTGATTAATTCTTCTATCCCACAGCCGTCTTTTCAGTGTTTGCTCAGGTATTTTTCTTCTACCTCTAAACTGTTGAAGCGCTTTCTTTCCACTCCACAGTGCTATGGCACTCTTTATTTACATATCCCACCTTGTTTCTCGCTTTCATTTAGACACAGATTATTCATCTAGGACCAAAATTATACTAACAATACTTTTTAATTTCAGTATTTCGATAGTAAGTGTTCTGGGCACAATACTTTCATGTTATCACATATCTAAATATTTGTATTATTGGAAAATTTGTTCCCATTTCATTTTCCCACAGTTTTTTAAAGCTCAAATTTGGTTGTTTCATGGAAAGTAACATTACCACCATTCCACTTGTGTATATTCTAAACGGTTAAGGTTAATAATTGTCCTTAAAACAAAATAATTAAAATTTCATTGATCACATTATTTTGATTTTAAAACGTTGCGATGAGTCCAACAAAAAACAAAAGAGCAAAATGTAACCGAAATTACTTTCATACTAAAATTACTTGAATAATTATACTCGATCACGTCATAGGGTGAGAAATTTGTATTTAAGAAACATATTTAACGGACACCTAAATGTTCAAGAGTGCCTAGTGCGATGTGCGATTTGCAAGTCGTGTTTTTTGAGGACATTGTGTGAGAAAGACATGTATGTATTGTATTGACATTTTATTATCAAGTCTGTGAATTTGCCAAGGTTCCCAACAGTGTGTAATGTTATGTCAACACGCAAGAAGATGTACTTAAAAATAAAAACAAAAATGTAGCAAATGAAGCAGGGTCGATGGTTTATTTGCCAACGACATTGAAATTTCTAGACCTGGACATTTTCAGGCTATTATCATTCCCCTATACAACAAAGTATACTGAGACTTGAGGCAAGCTGGTCGTAGGCTGTGTTCCAAACATGAACAGCATAGAGACAGAGGTGATGACACTTTCTGCAGGACCCGAGCATCATTTTGCAGGACAATGCTCAAGCACGTACAGTGCAAGCTGTTACTGATTTGTTTGACTGATGGGTCTGCTAGGTGCTATACCACCTACTGCACTCCCCTGACTTAAGCCCTCGTAAGTTCAACTCGATTTCTAAACTGAAGGAAACACTTCACGGCATTCGATTTAGGACTGCTACAAATTCGTCGCCCGATACGCCGCTCTGCTCGAACTGTCAACACAACTGGCACTGCTAAGAGTATGTTACGACTTCCACATCGCTGACAACGGGTTATACACAATGCTGGTGACTACTTTGAAGATCAGTAAAACTTTGAAACACGTATCTATTTTGTACGAGCTGTAAACAAATAGTTTCCACTATTAAAGTTTCAACCATTGTATATGATTAGCTTCGTAGTTTACGTGTGCTTTCTGAAGTCGGAAATACATGAGCTTGACTCACATCAGTGCAAGCATATAAGTAACGTCTGCCATTTTCGGGCGGGGACTTGAATTTCAGCTGACAGTTACACCAGAGTCGCGAGCAGATAGGATATACGTGTAGCTGGACGGCACCTCGTGTGTGCATCACAGATATTTTCTAAGTATTTCGTTGTGGACTTGTAAAAATTTCGCATGTGACGATCATTAAAAGTGTACTGAAGCACTGTAAATAACTTTCGTGAATTTTCGAAAGGTTAAGCAAACACATGATGCCGATCATCTTACTTAGGTCCCACACTGAGAAATATTACGTTGATAACAAACTATTGGGAAAAGTGTGTGATGATATTTCGTTTGTTTTTTCAGCAATAAACTCAGTTTGTGAAAAGATTAAATCAGTGGCAGAAGTGAACATTATTTCACGACAAATTCCTGCCTACATATTTATTAAACTAGCGACTGATTTCATTTTGGGTTAATACAACAGATGCGTAGTTTGACCCTTGGGCAGCGATGTAGCCAATATTTTGAAATTCATCCACACAGTAGAAGGCCCTCTGAACAGCGTTTTTCTTACTTTAATTAAGTTTTATTCATGCTGATCCACATAGGCTCTCAGGAATGGATCTTTGGTGGAAGCAACATCGGTTAACTTCACCATTCGTCATTTATTTTTCCTACAGCAAGCCGCTACAAAGCAGTTTTAACATTCGTTTTCAATTTACATTCGCAAATACTACCCAAATTCATCACATATGGGGGCTTGTCTGGGACTGACACGGCATGCAGTACAAGTTTATGAGTGAACCCAGTGCCGCGGTTTTCAAGAAACGTGTTGCCGAGTACCAACCAATACTAGCTCTCACAGTAATCGCCTAGCGCCAAACAGCCAGCAGCAGGGAAAGCAGCAAGCGACGCTTATCTGAACACCAACCAGCTGGGAACTGTAGTTGCGATTGCTGTTGCCACACCGCAGCACAGTGCATCATGCCATACTTCGGCACCACAACTCACTGCAGAACATCAGAGCAGTTAACAACAGCGCCAATAATCAGCAGCAGCAGATTTGCAATCTGAACATAAGTTACCAGTTTGCAGCAGGCGCATTTCTTTTCCCTTGTCAGTTCTCTTGCTAGACACAGAGATGGATCACGAAATCAAGAAGTCACCAGGTGTCTGTGAGTCCTTAGCTAGTGGGAGTGAGCCTGAGCCTCACTTTAAGGCAGTGAATCAGATAATTCTATGGGAGGATTAAAAGATGAATTAAAACAGGTTTCCAAACGTTCTACAGGGAGTATAGATAGAACACTGGATAGGCTGAGCATTACAGTGGAAACTTGTGGAAACAAACTGGAGAGCAGTTTCAAAGACAAAAGTTGGAGTAAAGAAACGAAATACGGGGATTTAACTTTGAATTCAGATGAGGTAGAACAGCTGTTGCTATCAGGAATTGATGCAGTCAAAACTTAGTTCAAGGGGGGAAAAGATTCAAGTATTCCTATATATAGGGTGGTCCATTGATAGCGACCGGGCCAAATATCTCACTAAATAAGCATCAAACGAAAAAACTACAAAGAACGAAACTCGTCTAGCTTTAAGGGGGAAACCAGATGGCGCTATGGTTGGCCCGCTAGATGGCGCTGCCATAGGTCAAACGGATATCAACTGCGTTTTTTAAATAGAAACCCCCCATTTTTATTACATATTCGTGTAATACATAAAGAAATATAAATATTTTAGTTGGACCACTTTTTTCGCTTTGTGATGGCGCTGTAATAGTCACAAACGTATAAGTACGTGGTATCACGTAACATTCCGTCAGTGCGGACGGTATTTGCTTCGTGATACATTACGCGTGTAAAATGGACCGTTTACCAATTGCGGAAAAGGTCGATATCGTGTTGCTGTATGGCTATTGTGATCAAAATGCCCAACGGGTGTGTGCTATGTATGCTGCTCGGTATCCTGGACGACATCATCCAAGTGTCAGGACCGTTCGCCGGATAGGTACGTTATTTAAGGAAACAGGAAGTGGTCAGCCACATGTGAAACGTCAACCACGACCTGCAACAAATGATGATTCCCAAGTAGGTGTTTTAGCTGCTGTCGCGGCTAATCCGCACATCAGTAGCAGACAAATTGCGCGACAATCGGGAATCTCAAAAACGTTGGTGTTGAGAATGCTACATCAACATCGATTGCACCGGTACCATATTTCTATGCACCAGGAATTGCATGGCGACGACTTTGAACGTCGCGTCCAGTTCTGTCACTGGGAACAAGAGAAATTACGGGACGATGAGAGATTTTTTGCACGCGTTCTATTTAGCGACGAAGCGTCATTCACCAACAGCGGTAACGTAAACCGGCATAATATGCACTATTGGGCAACGGAAAATCCATGATGGCTGCGACAAGTGGAACATCAGCGACCTTAGCGGAAGGACAATTGGCCCCCATTTTATCGATGGCAATGTAAATGGTGCAATGTATGCTGATTTCCTACGTAATGTTCTAGCGATGTTACTACAAGATGTTTCACTGCATGACAGAATGGCGATGTACTTCCAACTTGATGGATGTCCGGCACATAGCTCGCGTGCGGTTGCAGCGGTATTGAATAGAATGTTTCATGACAGGTGGATTGGTCGTCGAAGTACCATACCATGGCCCGCACGTTCACTGGATCTGAAGTCCCCGGTGTGGTGTCACTGCCAGACACCACACTTGCTAGGTGGTAGCTTAAATCGGCCGCGGTCCATTAGTACATGTCGGACCCGCGTGTCGCCACTGTGTGATCGCAGACCGAGCGCCACCACACGGCAGGTCTCGAGAGACGTACGAGAACTCGCCCCAGTTGTACGACGACGTTGCTAGCGACTATACGGACGAAGCCATTTCTCTCATTTGCCGAGAGACAGTTAGAATAGCCTTCAGCTAAGTTAATGGCTACGACTTAGCAAGGCGCCATTAGCCTTAAATAGCTTGTATATAAAGAGTCACTTGTATCGCCACAATCTCCAGATGTCTCATCAAGAACGATGTATACAAGGATGTATTAAAAGTTAAGTATATTCCAAAGATACGTATTTTCTTTGTCAAATTCATTAAGTCTCCTGTTTCAGACCTCACTCCACCCTTCGTGAGTTAGCGCGTGCATCTTGGCCGCCTCTTTCAATTAGTGTGCGTAGTGTTGGCAAGTCTGCCGACACTACACCCGGATTTCCTTCTGTGGGGAAAGTTGAAGGATATTTGCTATCGTGATCCACCGACAACGCCTGACAACATGCTTCAGCACATTGTCAATGCATGTGCGAACATTACAGAAGGCGAACTACTCGCTGTTGAGAGGAATGTCGTTACACGTATTGCCAAATGCATTGAAGTTGACGGACATCATTTTGAGCATTTATTGCATTAATGTGGTATTTGCAGGTAATCACGCCGTAACAGCATGCGTTCTCAGAAATGATTACTTCATAAAGGTACATGTATCACATTGTAACAACCGAAATAAAATGTTCAAACGTACCTACATTCTGTAGTTTAATTTTAAAAACCTTTTTCTATCGTCCACAGCTCCGCTCACTATCCAAAATGAGAATATGTATATTCAGGTAGCAACAGTGAACTACAAATAAAAAACGACAGTCTATAAATAAACCCAAAGAAACCGGAATAACGGAGTGAACCAAAGCGATGTTGTTCGAACATGGAGAAGATACAGAGAGACAGAAACTGTCGATGACATGCCTCGCTCAGGTCGCCCAAGAGTTACTACTGCAGTGGGTGATCGCTACCTACGGATTATGGCTCGGAGGAAACCTGAAAGCAACGCCACCATGTTGAATAATGCTTTTAATGCAGCCGCAGGACATCTTGTTACGACTCAAACTGTGCGCAATAGGCTGTATGATGCGCAACTTCACTCGCGACGTCCATGGTGAGGTCACTCTTTGCAACCACGACACCATGCAGCGCGGTACAGATGGGCCCAACAACATGCCGAATGGACCTCTCAGGATTGGCATCACGTTCTCTTCACCGATTACTGTCGCATATGCCTTCAACCAGACAATCGTCGGAAACACGTTTGGAGGCAACCCGATCAGGCTGAACCCTTTAGACACACTGTCCAGCGAGTGCAGTAAGGTGTAGGTTCCGTGCTGTTTCGGGATGGCATTATGTGGGGCCGACGTACACCGTTGGTGGTCATGGAAGGCGCCGGAACGGCTGTACGATACGTGAATGCCATCCTCCTAACGATAGTGCAACCATTTCGGCAGCATATTGGCGAGGAATTCGTCTTCATGGACGACAATTCGCGCCACCTTTGTGCACATCCATCGCTCGACTAGAGAGGCCAGCATGTTCTCCAGACATGAACCTTATCGAACATGGCTGGGATATAATTAAGTGTTCCCCTGAGACATTTAAGTCTCTTCATTACCTACGATAATCATTGAAGCAGAAGAAATGAATTATGTTCTGCGGCCGGGACTCGAACCCAGGTCCTCTTGCTTGCTAGGCAGAAATGCTAACCATTACACGACTACAGCACTATGGTCAATATTGCTGTTGGAACTACTCAAGTTGAGTGCCCTCCCCAATATAAACTTCAATTCATTATCTTCTGCTTATTTTCCCTTACATTGTCAGTACTGCCAGGGCTTTCCGACACTGGAATAGCACCCCAGCGTTGGATGTAATGGGGAATGTCCTGTACCATAGTTGATCTTATAGATCTTATAATTAAATGTTTCCCCGAGACATTTAAGTCTCTTCATTATCTACGATAATGTCTTGATGAAATTGTTGATAGTATGCCACGACGAATACAGGCATGTGTCAATGCAAGAAGACGTGCTACTGGGTATTAGATGTACTGGTGCGTACAGCAATCTGGAGCACCACCTCTGAAGATTTCGCTGTATGGTGGTACAACATGCAATGTGTGGTTTTCATAAGCAATAAAAAGAGCGGAAATGATGTTTATGTTGGTCCCTATTCCAATTTTCTGTACAGGTTCCGGAACTCTCGGAACCGAGGTGATTCAAAACTTTTTTTGATGTGTGTATATTAAGTGGATCAGTTTCTGGTGGACAGGGCAAAGATTTTGCTGGTCTCATGGATATGTAATATGTTAACGTTTTATGTTTTGTAGGTCTACATATATATTCAAACGAAAATACACGTAATCAATCCACAATATTCATTGTGGAATTGTCAGATTAAGAATTTTGGCTGGATTGATTATGTGTATTTTCGTTTGAACGAGGGAGTTGAAAGTATGAGCTACAAACCGTGGAGAGAGTAAAGATCTGTTCTATAAGTTGCAACAGTTGCAACTGCTGTATAGTTTTTAAATATGTTAATTTGAATATGCAACTAGGATGAGTTGAAATGACAATTATTATACACTGTTGTTGCATTAGTGATGGAATTAGTTTGGTCACACACCCAACTACTGTTCGTGCATGGGAAGTCCAGCTGCTAATTGTGAAAGGTCAACTGATGTGCTTGCCGATTGGCCCGTGCGGTCACACCAACTCCGAACTTACAATAGCTTCAGGGTGCGACAATTCGCACGTTACCGCACACAGCTCCACTTATTAACAATCTGGCTTGCCAGAATGTTCAGAAGTATCACCCTTCAGTTCATAAAAGAACATATACAACAAATTACAAAGAACAGAATTAAATGATTAAAACGCCAGGCCAGTGTTTACAAAATTTTTGTACTAATGTGGGAGCAGCATGAATTTCGAAATAACTTAAACTAACACAAATTATGAACGAAACGGCATATTAAATAAATGCCTGCATTTCAGGTATGCATAAACAATTTATTCGACAAGAAATAATTTTTTTTTAATGCACTTTCACTTATGTGCGATTTTGTAAGGACTTCTTGTGCCACTCACTCAGCGCTAAGGCGCCTTCTTGCACTAATTTTTCCATCGCACAACACACTCACACACCGATTTTAGCATGAAGTCTTGATCAACTCACATCAGTCTTTTGACCAAACGCCTTGCAGAAATCGTGTTTGCCTCTGAATTTCGAATTCCACCGTTTATCGTGACAAATCTGTCTACAGCGAAAACCAAAAGTAGAAACCCGTCAACAAACCACTTCCCAAACCCAACCAGGATCCTCGCTAAAGATTCCTTCCAGCAGAAAATGATACTTTAGGAACAAAGTCACAAGGCAAACGACTGAATCACAGTAAGCTCAAATTCCCACGAGTTCTATTTAATTGACTTTAATAAATCCTTCCTACCTCCACGCACCGAAAAATGCATGCATATACAGTTACAATTTTAATACCCTTCAAATTGACCACTAAATTCTTTGCCACACTCTTATACAAAGCATAAATCAATACATATTTTACTTAAATCCAAGAGGTCACTGACCTCCACATACCCTCAGTGTCTAAACTTCCCCCTCCTGCACATGTACAGTGCCACAATAAACTAACAAATTACTAATGAATCCCCAAGTAAAACACACAAAATTATCCCTCCAAAATTACTATCACTAATTACAAATTAGAACAGCTTTTCATTTCTTCCCTTTCTCTATATACACTTCACTGCATCAATCACTTCCTTAATTCTGTTATGCATACCGACTTCTTCACTCCAACCCTCAGTAACTATGGTATGAGCAATCTGATTTTCACCTGTTAAGAGTCTTTTAAATTTTATTTGCCTTTTTTCATTCTGAAATTCAAATTCTAGGCATTTCCCAACACAATTAAGCGAAGTATGGTATTTGCACAGGAAGTCTGTACCTAAAACTACCTCCTTCACTAGACCACTCACTACAAAACATTAAATTCTAAAAGTATTTATTGTCTTATTGGCTTCCTCATACGGCCAACTGCCGTTTTAATCCAAATGGCAGTGACTGGGAAGATTACTAGTTTCCTATTTTTGATCATGTTCATAAAACTTTCCGACACCGTTGACACATTACTACCTGAATCCAGAAGTGCATCTAGCATTTCTTTACCAACTTTAATTTCAATAATTGGCTGTACATTTACCATTTCCTTTCGTTCTAAATATTTCACCCTCAATAAATCATTTTCTACGTCTCTTCCCTTCTCTTCCAATTCTAGCGTACAAACATCTTGTTCTATCCATCCCTCAGTCTCATGTTCATCCCAAAATAATTCATTAAATATTTCCATCCCCCCCAAATTCATTCCTTCCATTTTCTACACCCCTAGCAAATTTAAACTTCTTTCGTTTCCACATTACGGCAGTAACGACCATAACGTTCTACCGTACCAACGCCAATCAGTCACACTAAAATCACACTCCTCCTTGATACACCAATTCGTACGAACTTCATTACGCAAACTATCCCCATCCACACTATTTACTTCAGCCCTTTCTAAATTTTCTGTTAGTTCTTCCACACATTTAGCCGATTCACTACCCACAGTATGCACAGCTTTACTGTTTTTCCCCTCCAAAATATCGACACTTGCAGCTTCAACAAAATTACACATCAACTCACTTTAAAACACTTTATCTTCCTGAAATAATACATCGATGTCTAAGCCATCATCACCATAAATATTCATCTCAGCAACCTTATCTGCTGATACACCATTTAAATCACTACATAAATTCACATCAGAAACCTTACTTTCCTCCGTCGACAAATTAACTCTACGTGAATCGTACACAACTTTATCCTCCGCCGCTACATTACACAAATTGCTCCTACCTTGTCGTACAATTTCGGGACTTCTAGACATGCTACATTCCACTGTGATCGGACAAAAATCAGCACACACTGCCATTCTACACACTTTTCATCCAGATTAACCCCCGATCATACTTTACATACATTCTCACATTCATACTCTGACAAACGTTTTAGATCCAGCCATTCATCAATAAGTTTCGTTTCTCCTTCATTCGTGAATAGAAACGCGCAAATTCCTTCCTCCAAAGTATCAATACCAGTAGCTTTTACATCATTACATAAATTACCATTACTCTGTTCCTTTAAACAGATATAATCTACCTCTGCCGATACATTTTTAACTTCAACTGCTGGCGAGACCAATGCTAAGCCTCCCTTAGTAACATGGACGCTTTCCGCCAAAACACAATCACCCTCACTTGCAGCTGGCGAGACCAAAGCTACGCCGCCTTCACTAACATGGACGCTTTTCACCGACTCACAAATACTTGCTACTACAACACCTGCCTTACTGCAATTGCTACTATTTGCTAATACCTCTTCAGAACTCTCCACACAGTTTGCTTTGACGAAATTCATCTCCTCTTTAACTTCTTTTTGAACCCCTGAATCTTTCCATTCATCACCATTCACACACTCATTCATTACACATTCATAACTTACATCATTCCCAGCAAATTTATTCCCATTACCTTTACTTAAAACTCTCACAAATCTATGCTTCCGCGGTTCGCGCCTGCTTTTATTGATATAGCCACCTATATAGCTTTCGTCTTTAACATACTCCATATTACATATTTGTTGCCTTTCTCCAAACCTATCAACATTTCTACCGTTACCATTATCTCCAGTCCTTTTCATCGCCTGTTCAGATCGCCCTCCCTGGACCTGACATGTGGTGAACATCAGTTTCCCGGCAGGTTGTTATGCGATTGCACTTCGCGCGAATTTCCCCCGTCAAATCTGCGTTCTTTACTTGGGTCCTGTTAACGGAAGTTATCGCTCCCGTTAGTTCTCCGACCATTCTGCTCATTCCAGCTACTATCTTCCTGAGAATTCCTTTGATTTCTCTCATGATTATTATTTTGGTGATGATTATTTGGATTCCCATTTTGATAACTACCACTCGGTTTGCTCTGAGGTTTGAACTTCAAAGCCCTCTCTAATTTTTCTACAAATTCTAGAAATTCGTCTACGAAACGCATGGACTATGGACAATATCCCACTGCATATTTTCGGGTAATCGCCTTTTTAACGTGGTGATTTCCGTTAAAACCCCCAACGGATGTTTCACATGCATAAGCTTGCCAAGTTCTCGCTTGCAAAAATCTCTCATCGTCCCATTACCGTACCTGTAACTCGGCCCGTTAAAAAATTTATTTTGGTCCGCGTCTGTTTTGCCTCGCTCCAAAATTTATTCAAAAAACACTTTTTGAACTCTTCGTACGATTCGCACGATCTAGGCTACATTTAACAGTTGCCCAAGACTGTGGGTCTCCCTCCAAATGCCGTTTAGCGTATTTTATTTTCGCTTCGTCCGACATGCCATGAACAAAAGCGGCTCTACACGCAGCCAAGAAATTTACTGGATGATATTTTCCGTCATCTGTTTAACATTTCACAGATCCGGTATTTGCCCAAGGGATATTTATAACCGGCGTGGCCTGTTGGGAGGCTAACGAATTTAAATCACTTTTTATCTGTTGCATTTGTTTTTTAAATTAATTTTCACTAGTGATAATGGACTCTATTTTATCTTTAATTTTGGTCACTTCTTTCTCCTCCTCACCTACACGATTGGCAATGTTACTAATTGCTAAATTTACATCGCTTATATGAGCATCTTGCGCTTTTATACAGTCGCGTAACTTGCCCCCAAGTTCTGTCTGTCTCTTATCCATTTTTCCCCAAGATCTTTTTCCACTGATTCGATTTTAGATTTTGCGATTACAACTTCGTCTCTTATTTTCCCCATATCCACTCGGACACACTTTAATTTATCATCAATTGCTTTTTCAATGTTACCCATAATTTTTTTAACTTTCTTTTTCACAGCGGAACCTATTACAGTTCGCATGTTACCCTTATTTGTTCAAATTGAACTGATATTATTTGCCATTGTATTCTTATTATTTCCCACTCCCTGGATCATTTGCATTAGCTAATACATCATATCTCCCCCACATTCATTCCCCTTGCCTCAATTCCTACTAGTTACACTTTCGCACTCTGCTTTTGGACTAACCGGCTCACTTCCGTTTTCAGAATTACACATATTAGGTGACTGTTTTATATTCGCGAAATCTATAAGTGGAGCTTAAACTTCTGAGTTAAACACTATCTCACTATTTTCGCAGGCATTATCTGATCTGAGATGGTTCCCTCTGCCATGGTGATGCTGTCGGTTGTAGTGGAAGATGACACTGAAGACTGCCCTGGAGTACTCGAAGACGCTACCGTCGAACTGCTGTTGAACTGCGTGCGCCACTGGAGAAATCGCCCGATGTAACTTAACTGTAGCTGCCGCCGGTTACCGCGTGCTCCAACCGTCTCCGATACCGCTGTCCGTTAAACGCGCTAACCGCTACTATTCCCTGCACTCAACTTACTTAGACTCTGAGCCCCCCACGCAAGTTGCCTTTAACGTGATAGATTAGGACCTTTATCGATAGCATGTGTTAGTTGTGAAAATTACTGCGTAATTTCACTATTTCCAGAAACCTACTTGTGAAAAAAAGAAACGATCTCACACTGTGTTTTGTGAGAGATTCACTCTACAGAAATCTCTACTGGTTTTGCAAAGTCTTTTACACTTCGCATAGTACGCCGAATAACAGAGAGCAAAGGTATTACCACTTTGCAGGACACAAATCCCGGACGAGAAAGCTCCAATTGCGTGCTTTTTAAAAAAAAAAAAAAAAAAAAGTTGCCCTCAACTACGCACCCTCAGAGTTTAAATATTAAAGATTTTGGCTGGTTAAACAACATAGCTCGCAAGATATTCACTTCTAAACGCACACTATGTCTTCACTGCAGAAGCCACGGAAATCTCACAAGTGCACAAGTCGGCACTACGAAATATTTCTATCTCCCGTGACCACGCGCAAACTGCTCAACACTCTCCAAGTATTTCCTGCGACCGTCCGTCGCGCCGTCGTGTTCATCCTCCTCCATTGACTTCGATGGTCGCCTACCGTAGTAACGAGTGCTGCGATTGGCTAGAGCGCTCCCGCCATGTCTCCAAGCCAACGCACACTCACAAACATATTGAAACACACACGAAATACCGGATTTAAATTTAAATAACTTGAAATTAAATAAATATTCCTACGGCTGGACCATAAACATGCTCTAACAGACATTATTAAATACATGTTGTTGTTGTTGTGGTCTTCAGTCCTGAGACTGGTTTGATGTAGCTCTCCATGCTACTCTATCCTGTGCAAGCTTCTTCATCTCCCAGTACTCACTGCAACCTACATCCTTCTGAATCTGCTTAGTGTACTCATCTCTTGATCTCCCTCTACGATTTTTATCCTCCAAGCTGCCCTCCAATGCTAAATTTGTGATCCCCTGATGCCTCAGAACATGTACTACCAACCGGTCCCTTCTTCTGGTCAAGTTGTGCCACAAACTCCTCTTCTCCCCAATTTTGTTCAATACCTCCTCATTAGTTATGCGATCTACCCATGTAATCTTCAGCATTCTTCTGCAGCAGCACATTTCGAAAGCTTTTATTCTCTTCTTGTCCAAACTATTTATCGTCCATGTTTCACATCCATACATGGCTATATTCCATACAAATACTTTCAGAAACGACTTCCTGGCACTTAAATCTATACTCGATGTTAACAAATTTCTCTTTTTCAGAAACGCTTTCCATTCCATTGCCAGTCTACATTTTATATCCTCTCTACTTCGACCATCATCAGTTATTTTGCTCCCCAAATAGCAAAAAACAAAATCAAATAAACATATATCAAAGGAATAGAAACAAAAGCAGGCCAGTAGCCTAATGTCCCTGTGCTTTATAAAACACAGTAAATATTTGACCAATTTCTTCATGAATAGTATTTATCGGATATAAACAAAGACATAGACGAATAAATATATTTATAAGCACGCTGCTACAGTTTTTTCGTGTAACTGTGGAGTACTTATGGCCTGACGCGATCAATAGAAATCGGCCACTGTGACCTCTAATAACTCATGTTACATTCCTCTAATTCATACCAGTTTCGGTTTACACTAATAGCTTACTAAAGACACGTAGATCGACAAAATCGGACGAATCGTTTGTCTGCTGATGCTTCATTACGACACCAGTCACCTGTTTAACATTCTGAGTAACTATTCAGAGCAACCTTAAGTGGAATGACCATATAAAACAGATAGTGGGAAAAGCAGACACAAGACTCTGATTCATCAGAAGAATCTTAAGGAAATTAAATTAAAGAAGTGGCTTATAAGGTGCTTCTTTGCCCGATTCTTGAGAATTGTTCATCTACCTGGGATCCCTATCAGGTAGGACTGATAGAGGAGATAGAGAAGATCCAACGAAGAGCGGCGCGCTTCGTCACGGGATCGTTTAGCTGGCGAGAGAGCGTTACAGAGATGCTAAACAAACTCCACTGGCAGACGTTACAAGAGAGACGTTGTGCATCAGAGAGAGATTTACTATCGAAATTTCGGGACAGCGTTTTTCACGAGGACCCAGACAATATATTACTTCCACCCACATACGTCTCTCTTATTGACTACAAGGAGAAAATTCTAGAAGTTAGACCCAATACAGAGGCTTACTGACAATCATTTTTCCCACGCATTATTCGCGAGTGGAACAGGGTTGGAGGGATCAGATAGTGGTACCGAAAGTATCCTGCGCCACACACCATTAGGTGGCTTGCGGAGTATGATGTAGATGTAGATTTGCGCCACATCTTGATTTATTTTTCGTTGGAAAAACCTTATCTTAGTGTAGTACAGTGCCAACGTCCTTGAATGGAACAAGTTGTCGCTACAGAAATGGGAAGTCTGTAATTAACTTGCAATCCTTGTGAATCTGTTTGTTTGTGTCAGGTATCAATCCAAGATTTAGTTTTTGATTGTGTCAATTCTGAGTGGCAGAGTGAGTGTGTTTCGATCTGACCGATCTGTGGTATTCAGACTCATGTAAATAATACATGATTCACTAGGTAGTTCTTGTTTCTTGGTAGTGTCATGTCATCTGGTTGGCATGAAAATTGGAAAGAGCGCCAATGTTCTGAGCTGACTGGGAGGCACATATGGAAACATCAAAGGTGTTGTGATCAGTGTTCATTTTTGCTGCTATGCGTACTGTTAAACATACACTCCTGGAAATTGAAATAAGAACACCGTGAATTCATTGTCCCAGGAAGGGGAAACTTTATTGACACATTCCTGGGGTCAGATACATCACATGATCACACTGACAGAAGCACAGGCACATAGACACAGGCAACAGAGCATGCACAATGTCGGCACTAGTACAGTGTATATCCACCTTTCGCAGCAATGCAGGCTGCTATTCTCCCATGGAGACGATCGTAGAGATGCTGGATGTAGTCCTGTGGAACGGCTTGCCATGCCATTTCCACCTGGCGCCTCAGTTGGACCAGCGTTCGTGCTGGACGTGCAGACCGCGTGAGACGACGCCTCATCCGGTCCCAAACATGCCCAATGGGGGATAGATCCGGAGATCTTGCTGGCCAGGGTAGTTGACTTACACCTTCTAGAGCACGTTGGGTGGCACGGGATACATGCGGACGTGCATTGTCCTGTTGGAACAGCAAGTTCCCTTGCCGGTCTACGAATGGTAGAACGATGGGTTCGATGACGGTTTGGATGTACCGTGCACTATTCAGTGTCCCCTCGACGATCACCAGTGGTGTACGGCCAGTGTAGGAGATCGCTCCCCACACCATGATGCCGGGTGTTGGCCCTGTGTGCCTCGGTCGTATGCAGTCCTGATTGTGGCGCTCACCTGCACGGCGCCAAACACGCATACGACCATCATTGGCACCAAGGCAGAAGCGACTCTCATCGCTGAAGACGACACGTCTCCATTCGTCCCTCCATTCACGCCTGTCGCGACACCACTGGAGGCGGGCTGCACGATGTTGGGGCGTGAGCGGAAGACGGCCTAACGGTGTGCGGGACCGTAGCCCAGCTTCATGGAGACGGTTGCGAATGGTCCTCGCCGATACCCCAGGAGCAACAGTGTCCCTAATTTGCTGGGAAGTGGCGGTGCGGTCCCCTACGGCACTGCGTAGGATCCTACGGTCTTGGCGTGCATCCGTGCGTCGCTGCGGTCCGGTCCCAGGTCGACGGGCACGTGCACCTTCCGCCGACCACTGGCGACAACATCGATGTACTGTGGAGACCTCAAGCCCCACGTGTTGAGCAATTCGGCGGTACATCCACCCGGCCTCCCGCATGCCCACTATACGCCCTCGCTCAAAGTCCGTCAACTGCACATACGGTTCACGTCCACGCTGTCGCGGCATGCTACCAGTGTTAAAGACTGCGATGGAGCTCCGTATGCCACGGCAAACTGGCTGACACTGACGGCGGCGGTGCACAAATGCTGCGCAGCTAGCGCCATTCGACGGCCAACACCGCGGTTCCTGGTGTGTCCGCTGTGCCGTGCGTGTGATCATTGCTTGTACAGCCCTCTCGCAGTGTCCGGAGCAAGTATGGTGGGTCTGACACACCGGTGTCAATGTGTTCTTTTTTCCATTTCCAGGAGTGTATATGAAGTGCAACGACACAAACAGGTCAATTCATAAGCCATTACAAAAGGGATAACAGGAACACTTGTAGATGACACTGACCAAATATGATGGGCCTGTGACCACAGAAGTTGAATTTCACTTCGATTCTTAATTGTTTACTATATTTGTCACACAGGTTTCTTTTACATATACACACAGAAACACACACGAGATTAGAATCATTAGCTTACTAAGATATGTTTTGTTTTTTGTTTCATTCTCAGATTTGTATTGAATTTTTTGGTTTGCATAAAGATACAAATATTTAAATATGTTTCGCAGAATATTTCAAAAAATGGTTCAAATGGCTCTGAGCACTATGGGACTCAACTGCTGTGGTCATAAGCCCCCTAGAACTTAGAACTACTTAAACCTAACTAACCTAAGGACATCACACACATCCATGCCCGAGGCAGGATTCGAACCTGCGACCGTAGCGGTCGTGCGGTTCCAGACTGCAGCGCCTTTAACCGCTCGGCCATTCCGGCCGGCGCAGAATATTTAAGATAGGAAATTCTGCTGCAAAAGTTAGGTCGTTTTCCCTGAATTTTTTCGTGTTTAAAGATATAAATACAATATTTTTGTTGGTTCATCACAGTGTTTCGTGCTGCTTACGACGCCATTCACTATGTGTCTGATGGAATAGTAAGTGAGGGTACTGAGATGGTACATCCCAGAAATGCTTATAAAAAAACCCTAACATTAAACATGGCCATACACACGTATCCTGGTGTAAAACTAGTAGCTCAATTGGCGAATGTTATGAGAGCCAAAAGAGCGTGTTTTTACAGCTTAGGGGGCTATGCTGAGCTGCACGAGCATTGCGACTCTGGCAGTTGGTGGTGTCACATTTGACACACAGTGCTCGGCAGAGCTCAAAGTATGAGAAATCTTGACTGCAGGTCAGCTAGCCAGAGACTGTTTGAATGAGACGGCGAGGGTAGCCAGCATGACTGAGCTAACTGAATAACTGAGGTTAGGTGAACACATGGTGATGGTCAACTTACTTAGGATCTCACACTGACAAATATTATATTGCGTATATACTCGTAGCCTAAATCAGCAGTGATTCCAAATTTTTATTTCGGTTCTACGATGGAGACGTTTATTATCCGTAAAAGGAAAGCAGAATAACATTTTTAGGCTTGCAGAACTGTTAGTCCAGCTACAAGTAATGCGAGCGAAAATTTCGATTCTCCTCAGCTTGTACATGTTCTACTTAATAAACATCATATTCGCAAAATTATTTGTATGTAAACATTAAAAAGAAATTCCAGACACGATATTCATACCAAATCTCTCCGCTCTTCACAATGGTTGTTTCACCAGTTGGTCACTTCAGCACCACATCAGACCAACCCACAATGTCAATGCCACATGCACTTGCCTCAAATTTTCTCTAGACTTACGTTAAGCTTACTTCTATTGCTATCAAACAAGTCGCTCCGATAGCATTAAGCCTTGTCCTCCTATCAGCCGAACCCCTTGTTGTACCATTCCCAACTTACTGGAGAACTGAGCATTCTTTTGGACAAATTGGGGACTAACACTTTTAATACTGAGAATTTGAGATGATCTGGGCGCATAATTAGGGACATAATTGGTAAAGGACAAAAGTGGGAGATCTGTGTCCTAATCCCATGTCTGGCATATACTTTTGTCACACTGCAATCATCATAAGTAGTGAACCAAAGGGAGAGCGAGCTAGTTGGGGTTGCCTACATCAGGGGCAGGGGCAGACCTATTGTTCTCCTTTGATTGACAGGTCATTAACCTATTGTTCTCCTTTGATTGACAGGTCATTAACCTATTGTTCTGCTAAAAGGATCCTTCCTTTTGAATGACAGGCACTTAACCTATTGTTCCAACCCCCCCTCCTCCCGCTCCCCCCACCCCCCCTACCCCCCTCAGGAAAGCTCCCCCCTACTCACTGCTACAGGTACACTTTCAGGTCTGAGTTATCAGGATAGACCCTCCCAATCGTATCAGTTTTATTGACTGCTTAATTAAATTTATCAATTAACTATCCTTTCCATGTCTGCTAAACCCCCTCCCCTCCCAACCTCCCTCTCGGAAATTGGCAGGAAAAAGACTCATTTGATCGGTCATTTGGAGGGAATTCAGTTACAGGATGTGGAATTTTGTTTAAACACTTTAGACAATGTATATTTGTAATTACTTACGGCGATGTATGGAATACAGTTTACTTATTTAGTTACAGAATTTTTCAGGAAATCGATCACAACCCCCACCACCCCATCCTCGCAACTCTCACCCCTACCCTCTCCCCACCCGTTGTCTACCTGAAAATTGGTGAGTCTTTGGTGGAGAGGAAGGATTTCACAAAGGGAAATTCAAGGGTATAATTTTTATTTATAAAAAATTCAGGTTTTGGCAGTTGGATTTCTCTCGCTCATCATTCTCTGCTGGTTGGAAACATGTAGGTTTTGTAATGTTGGCCCTGTACTCTGGGTGTCTTAACCTAATGTGTGGGCCTTTGTCGGCACTTAACCTATTATTCTGTTAAGTGGTTTACCATGTCACCTCCATTTCCTTAAACTATTGTACCGCCTTTGATACCAAATTAAGTAATTAGTTACATCCTCCAACCATTTTCTGGTACACTTTTCGAATTTCACATACTTTTGAACATCATTTCTGGTGTATTCTTCTACATCACCCATCCCTTAAACTATTGTACTGCATTTACATAAAAGTTATGCAAATTAACCTAGTGTTCTGCACTTAACCTGCTGTTCTGCTCCATGTCACCCACTCATGCACAACCTCTCCTTAACTATTGTACCACTAACACCACATTGATATAAAAAATTTACGCAAATTAACCAAATAGATATTCTTCACATGTATGGGGTAGTTTCCTTTAATTTGCAGCATTCTATTGGTCGGTGAAATCGATGGAACATAGTTTAAAGAAAAGATCACTAGTGAAAAACACACCCTGCCACCTGACGCCAACGTCGCCGACTCAGCATGTGCCCCAGGAGTAGGGCTTAATCAGCAACCATTGCGAAGTGACGATGTGGCCATCAGCTGCCGAGCCATGCACTGGTGTACGTTCGGGTCCCTCAAGCATGAGGCGGCAGCATCCCTTTCATACTTGACATCTGAGTAATTGTGGTCGAAATATGTGTTCACCTAGGCACCGTTGCTGGGGCAATGATGCATAGCTTAAGAGCAGCTCCAGTGTTGAGAGCTGTTTGCATACAGCTAAAACGTTCTCAGTGTTATACCAATGTCACAAATCTATGTAAATAACACCCAAGTCCCCCCTCTGGGCACACGATAGAAATTTGTTGCAATGTTTCCCAGAATAACAGCCTGCATTGTTCCTAGTGATCCTGACAGACCATGTGAACTGCGTCTAGCCACGTACGCATGCTTACCTGCCCAGCATGGGTGACGCATCACCCCGAAATGTTCGTCCTGATGTCAACATTCGTCTCAGTAACATTAATCTTCTCACCACTAAAAACTTCATCATGTCTGTGCACACTCCCGAAAACACAGTTAATCATAAAAGCATTCTTGTTGTTTGGAATGAGAGCTATGTTTAAGCACAGATGGGGTGAATTAGAACAATTATACAAACAGGATTCGAAGAATTGTCTTACAGAAGAGCAAAATGGAAGGAATTTTTGGTACCCTATAGCTACTGGTCGGGAGATGTCCTAATGCCACAGTGGTGGATGAGTGACGGCATCCCGCCAGGGATGGATGGTCTGCATCAACTTGTCTTTGAACACTTGCTTTCTCAGAACTTTCCATAAATACCTTGCATCCATCTTGTTCGAATCAGTTTGTAGACACTCCTATGTTCAGCCACACAGGACGTCTTGTGAATGAATGGACCATTATGATTAGTTCTTATTCAATTTACCATCTGAATTACTGATACCGCTGATGTGGAAGTACTGTCTGCCTTTTTTTTTCTTTCTGAAGACGAGACTTTCAGTGGCACAGAACTATTTTCTATGGATCACCATATTGCACCGACAGTTAAATCCTGCAAAGTGGCCTACAGATCTACAAATATGGAAACAGTCTTACTCAATTACACTGCTCTGCCACCGAGGACGAGAGATTGAATATTAGAGCGTGAAACCAATCTCCAACAGGGCAATATATCACCGAGTACCGTGTCGATGTAGTAAACATACAATTCGTATCCTGTGCCATACAATATCGCCCCCTTTACATCACTCGTATACCTATCGACCACCACACACTGGTACATACACTGTGAAGACAGGCAGCACAAGCACATGCACAATAGGTATACTCCGAACTGCCCTAGATATTTCCCCAAAGGCCGGACAATCATCCACTACCGACTCGGGATCAGAGAGCACTCAGTGGACTGAGGTCACTCTCAGAACTGTTGTACACAGGCAGGTTCGGTTCTCTTCCGCAAAAAAATGGAGGCAACTGATATTTCCACTAATGAATACCTGTGTATCTGATGTAGCAGATGCCAAATCATCTCTATAATTTACAACGTCAAATACGGTGTTTCTCATGTCTAGAAAACCAGCAAATGTGTCTTCCACATGTCTTTCACCTGCTCAATACACACACCACAATAGATGTCCCCTCAACTAAATAAAGGTTCGAAATGTGCAGAAGCAGTCAACTGGACAATTTACATGGTAGGGAGTAATGGTCCAGCTCAAACACACATCCATATTGAATCTTCTCAAATTTCCATGTGATCACGAAAGCAGCCCAACACATACTAAGTATTAGTCCATTGTTCGGTCATCTAGAGGACGACATGGTTAAGTCAACTACATTCCTGCATCCCGGCAGGCCTTTCTATTTGGACGGCTCCTGCTGTAAATGGGAAACGTGAATCATTCGCGCCACAGGCCATCGGCGCTGGACCCCAAGCACACATAGGCAGAATCATCATCCTAGGAAATCTATCACATATATATCTGATCGCTATACTTACAATTAATTTTACAATTCCAGTCTCTGTTGAGCAACATTCGACAATGAGCGAAGTATCGGAAATACACCCCGCTGACAACTGAGGCTCTGGAAATAGAAATATCTGTACCATTCTTATCACTCGATTTACTCTCCCCTTTGCTATCTCGGTATTCCACTTCAAATTCATACCTTCCTTACAACTGGACATAGTCATTTCCTTTGCACATATCAGAACACAAACATATACTTTATAAGCCTGTCGCTCAAGAGAACCTATCACACATCCTCTTCTACTTAGTATAATATTTCGTGAATAACTGATTGGTGGAGATACGGGATAATACTGACCGAAAATCAACGATGGGTGGACATGTCTCATAAAGTTTCTTGCAAGTGGTACCACTTTGTCTTAGAAAGAGAAGCGTAATTGTCTCACAAACCGCCAGATGTTAAAAAACACAACCTTACTACCATCGCAAACTGTCTCGGTTCTACAGGCGCATACAAGTACCCATGTTAAAAGCCATATTGGCATTATAAATTTACATATGGCATTACCTCAGAATGAAGTGGTTTTTTCCAGACACATACCGTGACACTGAATATAGACGGGTATCGCCAACAGTGTGGTTATACCTTGCCTAAGGTGCAACCTCGTAATAAAATTGCCGAATTTTGAAAGTGATTCGGCTAAAGAGCGTGGTATAAAACCGGTATTTTCAACTACCTCACGCCACCGCCACTAGATATTTCTCCAGTATTTGTAACGCATTCTATCTCGATGCCATATCAGAGGTTCGATGATATATCGACAGGGTTATAGGCGATGGTTGATTGAGAAGGATCGTAAACAGTAGTAGATGGTGTGCAGTTTGAGGTCATAAGAAATTTGCACTAGCTTTTCAGATCTCTAGTGCTACACTTTCGGAAGGAAAGCTGCCTGGGATTTGGAAACCAGGCCTACCATTCAACCACATACCTGTGTTAGATCCTATTAAGAATTCCTTTAAGGATTACAACCACTAGTGAATCATATTTCTGGCACTCTCATATCTCGAAATGAGTCACCTTTCTCGGACCTAACTGCTACTGTAAAATTCCAGTGTGGTTCTTGGTAGTCCCTATGCATCTTGCAACTGCCCCTCAGACTCTGGGCTACCATCCTTGCAGCTTTGCGAATGTGATCGTTCCAACATAAGCCGGAACTGAGTAGAAGTCGGAGAAAGCTATATCTACCATCTTCTGCAACACATATAGGAACAGGCTAAGCTTAGTTACTGCGACAGCACTGTGTTTTGACCATTCATTGGAAATGGGAACTGGAAGAAGAACAAGGATTCTGCTACTGCACTGTGGTGCATCTCCATACTACATATAAGTACTACAGATCCGCGTCCCTCAGTGCCTATTAACGTCTATCGACCCAACCTGCTATCTTCGTTATTCTGTACCATCCAACAGAGAAAAATTACGAACTATAAATGCTCCACTAACTTCATCCCATAGAGAACTCGATAAGATTTTTACCGCATCTCTGTCCTCCCATATATCGAAAACCAGTCCACATGTGTGCCGGATTGGAACACATGTGACGATCCTATTAAATACACTGGTATTGATCAATGGCACAGACCAGTTTAAGGTTTCATCATCTGTACTGTAGGTGGATGATCATATTCCACAGACTATACTGTAAGTCGCAAGAAACGCTTCCTGTGACTCTGTGTTGTTGTTGGTAACATTGTTTTTTTCTGCTCTAACATGCTTTGTACACTGACATACTTTTTGTTTTTCCGCCACGACTTCGAGGTCTGTATCGTGTTGTAAACTGACAATAGTACATTCTGATCCATTGCCTCTCGCAGAAAACTATTCGCTGCATGGTGTAAATCATATTGTTACTGCTGGTACCATAACAACTCACACACACTGGATGACATTAATTTAGAGAAGGTTACAACATAAGAATATTGGAAGAGTTTGGCGGCGTTGTATAGTGTCCAAACTGCAGTCCGAAGGCGATTGACGACCTCTACATTTAAACTCATCTGTTACAGTGACAGAATAGCTGAGGCCTCTGCATTCCATTTCGACTGATTCCTCATATTGCAGTCATGTACGCGATCACTGTTTCGGTGCTAGCCATCCCCAGAAGGTGTCGCCCACCCACTAAAACTCTTTCTCCAACTCAAAGAAGCAATGTCAGTCAATCATTATGTGGTAACCAATAGCGTGCCAGTGGATGGACTGAATGGAAAAGACGCCATTGATGTACTGTAATAATGCATCACAGTTGATAGTGCGAACAATTTTAGCAATTTTACATTAATTTCAACACCGACCAGTGATGTGACAGCATGTTTCCCAATTTCAGTATCAAAGCTAAACCGTCCCTTCTCTACTTTGCGAGTATCATTGTAAATGTAGATAGATGACTGTGCATTACGTTCATTCATTGTTAGTTCTCAAACACATAAATCATCAAAGTATACCATACAGCGCCCTACATGTTTCTAACACCTCGAGCACAGTGCTTAACTTATGATCTATCTCTATGCAGATGGGAGTCACAGTGCATTCTCGCAGTCTTAGGATAAAATTGGAGACTGAAAGACCCCTTAGCACTGTCTTTGACCAGCCCGCTCTACAGCACCGTTACCGATTTAATCTGAAGTTGACCAGAAGTAGACCACTACATTCCGCGTCTCATGAATGAATGGAGCTTGTCCTCACCTGTCCAAGAGCACAAAATTTCTCCAGACGCGCCAATGTCAAGGAGGCTAGCACCCTTTATCAGTGTACAGTAACAGATTTGAAAGTGTTGTGATGTAATAGCAGACTGTTAAGAAGAAGAAGAAATGGGTGGTTTTGATGCATGATGGATCTCCAGGCGGATGGAGTTTGAAGCATTTTACATAAATCATCTACACTATCAATTTTAAAGTATTCTTTTAGTGTTTGGGTTTAGCACCAGGAGGGTAGTGGTAAGAGAGAACATACACACGCACTCCTTAGGCTACACAGTTCTGCACTTAAAACAGGTTATAATGTTAGATCGAATGAATTTCTGACCTATCAGTCATGTGGAATGCAGAGCTGTTAATATTCCAGTGTAAGAAATATATCTCCAGCGCATGACATACATCTTCCTTGCAGGCTTCTCTACGATAAACTATGGTAACAAACTGCAAAACGAAAAAACTAATTCCTTAAAACAGTGGCTCTGTGTGATACGTGCACAATGTAGCTTTCCAGAGATGTATAGCATCCACTGTTCACATCTGATCATGGTTCAGAAATTATACTACGTTCGCATCAGTCCTATATAAAATGATACCTCCTACAAGAAAACAGATATACACATATCAGTGGTGTCCGACATGTGAAATTACATGTCATGCTGCCACTAACAATTTCTGAACCATGGTCGGATGTGAACAGTGGACGCTATACATCTCTGGAGAGCGACACTGTGAATGTATCACACTCAACTACTGTTTTAAGGAAGTAGTTTTTTCGTTTTACAGTTTGTTACCATCGTTTATCATAGAGAAGCCTGCAAGAAAGATGTATGTCATGGGCTGGAGATATATTTCTTACACTGGAATGTTAACAGTGCTGCATTCCACATGACTGATAGTTCGGAAACTCAAGCGATCTAACATTATAGCCTTTGTAAAATTAGGAGTACTTGTGTTTATCTCCTCTCTTACCAATCTCTCCTGGTACTGATCCCAGACATTATAACTATACTTTAAAATTGATAGCGTAGTTGATTTACGTTAAATGCTTCGAACTCCATCCATCTGGAGATCCATCACGCATAAAAACCACCCGTTTCTTGTTCTTCTTAACCATCTGCTATTATATCACAACACTATCAAATCTGTTACTGTACACCAATAAGGGATCTAGCCTCCTCGACATGGGCGCGTCTGGAGACATTTTGTGCTCTTGGACGGGTGAGGACTCGGCAAGCTCCATTCATTCACGAGACGTGGAATGTAGCAGTCTACCTCTGGTCAGCTGCAGATTAAATCGATAATGGTGCTGCAGGGCGGATTGGTCAAACAAAGACAGTGTGAGGGGGTCTTTCATTCTCCAATTTTATCCTAAGACTGCGAGAATGCTCTGTGATTCCCAACCGCATAGAGATGTTTTGTAAATTAATCACTGTGCTCGAGGTGTTAGAAATATGTAGAGTACTGTCTGGAATACTTTGGTGATGTATGTGTTGAAGAATTAACAATGAATGGATGTACTGTACAGTCATCTATCTACATTCACAATGATACTCGCAAAGTAGAGAAGGGACGGTTGAGCTTTGATACTGAAATTGTGAAACATGCTGTAGCATCACTGTTCGGTGATGAAATTACTGTAAAATTGCTAAAATTGTTCGCACTATCAACTGTGATGCATCGACAGTGTCTTTCCCATTTCATTCGTCCACTAGCACGCTGTTGGTTACCACATAATGATTGACTGACATTGCTTCTTTGAGTTGGAGAAATGTTTTGATGGAGAGGCAACACCTTCTGGCGATGGCCGACAATGAAACAGTGATTGCGTTCATGACTGTAATTGCAGGAATCTGTCGAAATGGAGGGCAGAGGCATCAGCTATTCCGTCACTGTGACAGATGAGTTTAAATGTAGAGGTCGTCAGTCACCTTCGGACTGCACTTTGGAAACTCTCCACAACGCCGCCAAACTCTTACAGTCTCCTTGTGTTGTAATTCTATTTTATTTAAAATCATCCAGTGTGTGTAGTGTGTTATGGTATCAGCAGTATCAACATGATTTACAGCATGCGACGTCTAGTTTTCTGCAAGAGGCAGTGGATCAGAATGTGTTAATGTCAGTTTATAACACGACACATACCTCGAAGTCGTGGCGGAAAAACAAAATGTATGGCAGTGCACAATGCGTGTTAAAGCAGAAAAAACAATGCTTCGAACAACAACACAGGGTCACAGGGAGCGTCTCTTGTAACTTACTGTATATGGGATACTATCATCCTCCTACAGTACAGGTGATGAAACTTTAAACTGATCTGTGCAGTTCATCAATACCTGTGTATTTAATAGGATCATCACATGTGTTAGATGCCTGCACGCATACAGTATTTGTTTTCGATATATGGGAAGAGAGAGATGTGGTAAAAATCTTATCGAGTTCTTTATGGGATGAATGGAGCTTTTATACTTCGTAATTTTTCTCTGTTAGATGGTACAGAATAACGAAGACAGCACGTTAGGGCGATAGACGTGAATGGGCTCTGAGGGACATGGATCTGTTGTACATATATGTAGTCTGGGGACGAACAACAGTGCAGTAGCAAAGTCCTTATCCTTCCCCCCGTTCCCGTTTCCATCGAATGGTCGAAACACAGTCCTGTCACAGTAACTCAGCTTATCCTGTTTTTACATGCGTTACGGAAGATGGTAGATATAGATTTCTCCGACTTCTGCTCAATTCCGGCTTACATTGGAATGATCACTTTCGCAAAGCTGCAAAGATGGTAGTGCAGAGTCTGAGGGGCAGTTCCAAGATGCGTAGGGTCTACCTAAAACCACGTTGTAATTTTACTGTAGCAGATCGGTCCGAGAAAGGTGACTCATTTCGAGATATGAGAGTGCCAGAAATATGATTCACTAGTGCCTGTAATCATTAAAGGGCTTCTCCAAAGTTTCCAGCGCAGGTATGTGGTTGAAAGGGAAGACTTGACTCCAAATCCCAGACAGCATTTCCACTGAAAGCGTAACACCAGAGATCTGAAAAGCTAGTGCACATTTCTTACGACCTCAAACAGCACACCATCTACTACTGTTTGTGATCCTTCTCAATCAACCATCGCCTATAACCCAGTCGATATATCATCGAACCTCTGACATAGCATCGAGATCGAATGCATTACAAATACTGGAGAAATATATAGCGGCGGTGGCATGATGTAGTTGAAAATACCGGTTTTATACCACGCTCCTTAGTCGAATCACTTTCAAAATTCCGCAATTTTATTACGAGGTTGCACGTCAGCGACGTGTAACCTCACTGTTGGTCTAATGCTATACACTCTGGCGATCACCACCTATATTCAGTGTCACGGTATTTGTCTGGAAAAAACCACTTCATTCACAGTTAATGCCACACGTAGATTTATAAGGCCAGTACAGCTGGATACTTGTATGTACCTGAAGAAGCGATACCGCTTGTGATGGTAATATAGCTGTGTTTCTCAACACCTGGCGGTTTGTAAGACGATTACGCTTCTCTTTCGAAGACACAGTGGTGCCACTCGCAAGAAAATTTATAAGACATGTACACCCATCGTTGATTTTCGGTTAGTATTATCCCGTATTTCCAGCAATCAGTTATTCATGAAGTAATATACTAAGTAGAAGAGGATGTGTGACAGATTCGGATTGAGCGTCAGACTTATAAAAAATGGTTCTAATGGCTCTGAGCACTATGGGACTCGACATCTTAGGTCATAAGTCCCCTAGAACTTAGAACTACTTAAACCTAACTAACCTAAGGACATCACATACAACCATGCCCGAGGCAGGATTCGAACCTGCGACCTTAGCAGCCCCGCGGTTCCGGACTGCAGCGCCAGAACCGCATGGCCACCGCGGCCGGCGTCAGACTTATAAAGTATGTGTTTTTGTTCTGATATGTGCAGAGGAAATGACTATGTCCAGATGTAAGGAAGGTATGAGTTTGACGTGGAATACTGAGATAGCTAGGGGGAGAGTAAGTCAAGTCATAAGAATGGTACAGATACACTCCTGGAAATTGAAATAAGAACACCGTGAATTCATTGTCCCAGGAAGGGGAAACTTTATTGACACATTCCTGGGGTCAGATACATCACATGATCACACTGACAGAAACACAGGCACATAGACACAGGCAACAGAGCATGCACAATGTCGGCACTAGTACAGTGTATATCCACCTTTCGCAGCAATGCAGGCTGCTATTCTCCCATGGAGATGATCGTAGAGATGCTGGATGTAGTCCTGTGGAACGGCTTGCCATGCCATTTCCACCTGGCGCCTCAGATGGACCAGCGTTCGTGCTGGACGTGCAGACCGCGTGAGACGACGCTTCATCCAGTCCCAAATATGCTCAGTGGGGGACAGATCCGGAGATCTTGCTGGCCAGGGTAGTTGACTTACACCTTCTAGAGCACGTTGGGTGGCACGGGATACATGCGGACGTGCATTGTCCTGTTGGAACAGCAAGTTCCCTTGCCGGTCTACGAATGGTAGAACGATGGGTTCGATGACGGTTTGGATGTACCGTGCACTATTCAGTGTCCCCTCGACGATCACCAGTGGTGTACGGCCAGTGTAGGAGATCGCTCCCCACACCATGATGCCGGGTGTTGGCCCTGTGTGCCTCGGTCGTATGCAGTCCCGATTGTGGCGCTCACCTGCACGGCGCCAAACACGCATACGACCATCATTGGCACCAAGGCAGAAGCGACTCTCATCGCTGAAGACGACACGTCTCCATTCGTCCCTCCATTCACGCCTGTCGCGACACCACTGGAGGCGGGCTGCACGATGTTGGGGCGTGAGCGGAAGACGGCCTAACGGTGTGCGGGACCGTAGCCCAGCTTCATGGAGACGGTTGCGAATGGTCCTCGCCGATATCCCAGGAGCAACAGTGTCCCTAATTTGCTGGGAAGTGGCGGTGCGGTCCCCTACGGCACTGCGTAGGATCCTACGGTCTTGGCGTGCATCCGTGCGTCGCTGCGGTCCGGTCCCAGGTCGACGGGCACGTGCACCTTCCGCCGACCACTGGCGACAACATCGATGTACTGTGGAGATCTCACGCCCCACGTGTTGAGCAATTCGGCGGTACGTCCACCCGGCCTCCCGCATGCCCACTATACGCCCTCGCTCAAAGTCCGTCAACTGCACATACGGTTCACGTCCACGCTGTCGCGGCATGCTACCAGTGTTAAAGACTGCGATGGAGCTCCGTATGCCACGGCAAACTGGCTGACACTGACGGCGGCGGTGCACAAATGCTGCGCAGCTAGCGCCATTCGACGGCCAACACCGCGGTTCCTGGTGTGTCCGCTGTGCCGTGCGTGTGATCATTGCTTGTACAGCCCTCTCGCAGTGTCCGGAGCAAGTATGGTGGGTCTGACACACCGGTGTCAATGTGTTCTTTTTTCCATTTCCAGGAGTGTATTTCCAGAGCCACAGCCATCAGCGGAGTGTATTACCGATACTTCACTCATTGTCGAATGTTGCTCAACTGAGACTGGAATTGTAAAATTTAACTGTAAGTATAGCGATCAAATATATATGTGATCGATTTCCTAGGATGATGATTCTGCATATGTGTGCTTGGGGTGCAGAGCCGATGGCCTGTGGCGGGAATGATTCACGTTTCCTATTAACAGCAGGAGCCGTCCGAATAGAAAGGCCTGCCGGGATGCAGGATGTATTTGACTTAACCATGTCGTCCTCTAGACAGCCGAATAGTGAACTAATACTTAGTATGTGTTGGGCTGCTTTCGTGATCGCATGGAAATTTGAGAAGATTCAATATGGATGTATGTTTGCACTGGACCATTATTCCCTACCATGTAAATTGTCCGGTTCACTGCTTCTGCACAATTTGCGCCCTTATTTAGCTGAGGGAACATCTATTGTGGTGTGTGCATCAGACAGGGTAAATACATGAGAAACACCTTAGTTGACTTTGTAAATTATAGAGATGATTTGGCATCTGTTACATCACCGACATTGGTATTCATGGTTGGTTGGTTGGTTGGTTGGTTGGTTGGTTTGGGGAAGGAGACCAGACAGCGAGGTCGTCGGTCTCATCGGATTAGGGAAGGACGGGGAAGGAAGTCGGCCGTACCCTTTGAAAGGAACCATCCCGGCATTTGCCTGGAGCGATTTAGGGAAATCACAAATAACCTAAATCAGGATGGCCGGACGCGGGATTGAACCGTCGTCCTCCCGAATGCGAGTCCAGTGTCTAACCACTGCGCCACCTAACTCGGTTAGTATTCATGAGTGGAAGTATCAGTTACCTCTATTTTCTTTCGAATTTTCAAGTGAAGGTCTTTGCAGATGGGATAAGTTTCTAATTACTCAGTAGTTTACAGCATTCTCCACCTCGCTAAAGTTTCAGACTTCTGGAGAAATAATTTTTATTCTATATCTTCGGAATTATGTTGTGCAAGCGATACTGCTATACAAGCGATATTGCTATGTGCTTGATTTCGAGAAGTATCGTGAAAATGGCATTATATTCTGGCAAACCATGTGAAATAACATATGTTCTTGTAATCCAACAGTCTGGAGATGGGTGTAAAAAAGCAGGCAAGCAAGCAGGTCGAGGCCGGAAGCAGTAACGCTTTTGTGCTGAGGGGAACCGATCCAGTCTTTGTACAACAGTTCTGAAAATGGAAATGAGCATTTGGCATCATTGGCCACAAGGATCCTTATGGGGCAGGTCCGGCCACCTTGGTGCACGTCTTCTTACATTCGACGCCACATGGGGTGACCTGCACGCCGGATGGGGACGAAATGATGATGAAGGCAACACAACACCCAATCCCTGAGCGGAGAAAATCCCCAACCCAGCCGGGAGTCGAACCCGGGCCCATAGGACGGCAATCTGTCACGCTGACCACTTAGCTAATGGGGCGGACAACAGTTCTGAGAGTGACTTCAGTCCACTGAAGGCACTCTGGTCCTGCATCGGGAGTGGATGATCGCCCGGCATTTGCGGAAATATCTAGGGCATTTCAGAGTATGTGCTTATGCTGCCTGTCTTTGCAGTGTATGTACCAGTGTGTGGTGATCGATAACCATGTAATTGATGTAAAACGGGCGATTTTGTATGGCGCAATATACGAATTCTATGCTTACTTCATCAACATGGTATGCGGTGATATATTGCTGGGTTGGAGATCGGTTTCACGCTCTAATATTCAAGCTCTCGTTCTCAGTGGCAGAGCAGAGTAATTGAGCAAGAGTGTTTCCATATTTGTCGATCTTTAGGCCACTTTGCAGGGTTTAATTGTCGTTGCAATATGGTGATCTGTACAAAATAGTTCTGTGCTGCTGAAAGTCTCGTCTGCAGAAAGAAAAAAATGCAGACAATGCTTCCACACCAGCGGTATTAGTAATTTGGCAGGTAAATTCAATAAGAACCAATCATAATGCTCCATTCATTCACAAGACACCCTTTGTGCCGGGACATAGGAGCGTCTACAAACTGATGTGAAAACGATGGATGCAAGTTATTTATGGAGAGTTCTGAGAAAGCATGTGTTCAAAGACAAGTTGATGCAGACCATCTGTCCATGGTGGTGATGCCGTCACTCATTTGCCACTGTGGCATTAAGACATCATCAGACCAGTAGCTGTAGGATCTGTGCTTAAACAGTGCTCTCTTTCCAAACAACAAGAATGCTTTTATGATTAAAGGTGTTTTTGCAAGCATGCACAGACGTGATGAAGGTTTTCAGTGGAGAGAACGTTTAACGTTTCTGAGATGTATGTTGACAGCAGGTCGCACATTTTGCAGCAATGCGTCAGCCTCGCTAGGCAGGTAAGCACGCATGCATGGCTAGATGCAGCTCGAATGTCCTGTTAGGATCGCTAGGAACAATGCAAGTTGTGTTATTCTGGGAAGCATTGCAAGAGATTTCTATAGCGCATCCAGAGGGGGGAGTTGGCAGTTATTTACATAGATATGTGACGTTGGTATAACACTGAGAACCTTTTAGCTGCTACTCAAACATCTCTCGGCTCTGGACCCACACCACAGCTGTGCATCATTGTGCCACTAACACTGCCTAGGTGAACACCTATTTCGACAGGAATTTCGCAGGTGTCAAGTATGAAAGGGATACTGCTGCCTCATGCTTGAGGGACCCGTACAGTCCCCTGTGCGTGGCTCGGCAGCTGACAGTCGCATCGTGACATTGTGCAGGCCACTGGTGCACCTCGACTCCTGGGGGCACGTGCGGAGTCGGGGGAGTCGGCGTCGGGCATCAGGTGGTGGGATGTGTTTTTTAATACCAATCTTTTGTTTAAACTATATTACATTGATTTAACCGACAATAGGATTTTGTGAATTAAAAAAACTACCCCATACATGTGAAAAATATCGATTTAATTAATTTGCATAAATTTTTTATATGAACGTGGTGTTAGTGGTACAATAGTTAAGGAGAGGGTGTACGTGAGTGGGTGACATGGAGTAGAATAGCAGGTTAAGTGCAGAACACTAGGTTAATTTGCATAATTTTTATGTAAATGCAGTACAATAGTTTAAGGAGGTGGGTTATGTAGAAGAATACACCAGAAATGGCGTTCAAAATCATGTGAAATTCGAAAAGTGTTCGATAAAATGGTGGGAGAACATGACTAATTACTTAATTTGCTATCAAAGGCGGTACAATAGTTTAAGGAAATGGGAGTGACATGGAAAATCACTTAACAGAACAATAGACTAAGTTTCCAGAATGAGATTTTAACTCTGCAGCGGAGTGTGCGCTGATATGAAACTTCCTGGCAGAGTTAAACTGTGTGGTAGAGCACTTGCCCATGAAAGGCACAGGTCTGGAGTTCAAGTCTCGGTCTGGCACATAGTTTTAATCTTCCAGGAAGTTTCAATAGGTTAAGTGCTGACAAAGTGCCAAACATTAAGTTAAGACACCCAGAGTACAGTGCCAAACATTAAGTTATGCAACATGTTTGCCTCATGTAATTACTTCTTACAACATCTACATGTTTACAACCATCAAAGAATAACGAGAAAGAGAAATCCAACTCCCAAAAACCGTTTTTTTTTATAAATAAACTATATACCCTCGAATTTCCCTTCATGAGATCCTTCTTCTCCACCAAAGAGCCACCAGTTTCCAGGTAGAGGAGGAGAGGGGAGGGGGTGAGGAGGGTAGGGATGGGGTGGCAGGGGTGGTGATCAATTTCCTGAAAAATTCTTTAACTAAATAAATAAACTATATTCCATACATTGCCATAAGTAATTAAATAATATTCTATACATTGTCTACAGTGTTTAAACAATGTTCCACATGCTGCAACCGAATTCCCTCCAAATGACCGATCAACTGAGTCTTTTTCCCACCAATTTCCGAAAGAGAGGGTGGGAGGAGAGGGGGTTACCAGAGAGGAAGTAGTTAATTAATTGATCAATTTATATAAGTAGTCAATCAAATTGATAATAGTGAGACAGGCTGTTCTAATAACTCAGACCTGAAAGTGTACCTGTAGCAGCGAGGGGGGAAGGTTTCCTGAGGGGTGAGAGGGGGGCGGGGGGAGGGGCAGGGGGAGGAAATGGGGAACAATAGTTTAAGTGCTTGTCAATCAAAAGGAAGGATCCTTTTAGCAGAACAATACGTTAAGTACCTGTCAATCAAAGTAGAACAATAGGTTAATAACCTGTCAATCAAAGGAGAACAATAGGTTTGCCCCTGAATGCATATCTGCACCTGATGTAGGCAACTTGCACTAACAAAATGGGCTCACTCTCTCTTTGGTCCACTACTATCATAAGGCATGTTCAACATTAACCAAAAATTGTCCTTAATTGTAGCAGTATGGTACTTGCAGGTCTGATTTTCTCATATGCCTTATATGGGGATCTGTTTTACCAAATCATTTGAGGTGCAAAATAAATTTAAGGCATTTAGAAGGTAATAATTCTTACATGGAAGCAAAACTGAGAAAATACTTAGAGCACAATTTGGAGTCACTAAATAAATTATTTCGTGTTTTAGTATAGTGCACTTCTCATAATGTCAAATATTGAGAAATCACTCTCGAATATATCGCAATAAAGCTATTCATGATTTTGCAAAATAAGCTTTCGTTTGACACTCACTATAGTTAGGTCAGTACAACAGGTTCCTATCCTTCGTCTGTCACGGAGTTCGACATACTGTTTATACATAGAATATTATGTTAACTTTTATATTGGCATCTATTTTACACTCTTTGTCTAAGAAAATGGTAACAGTCTGAGTAACCCCCATAACTTTCCATTTAATGTCAGTTGTCATGAGGACTATACGGAGCTTGTTCAACATACAGCTTTCAAGAAGAGATTTGGTGGAGTAGTATTGCATTTAGAGACGTGCAAACTCATGATGAGTGAGCTGACCACACGTGACACAAAATGCAGATATACAAACATCGACAAATCCTTCTCTACTTTTTTTCTTTTTACATACGTTGAGTGTCTGTAAAGTTCGATGCAATGTTCCTTCGCACATTACACTGATGTACAACTATGCATGTCTGAAGGAACATTGCATGGAACTTTACAGACACTGTCAAAAACACATACTGCACTAACGTATTTTATGTCAAAGCCAAGGCAACCTGATGAGAAAACTAGATAAGTCTCTCCATGCGCAGAAATCGCATAATAGTGTAAGCACTGTGGGAAGCAGACATTGGCAGATAAGGAAGTTTGGGTCTGTTCAAAGAATATGCTCGGATAGTTGCAGTGTTCAAGGTGACTCTCGCATAAAACGGGAAACCCTGGTCTGACACAAATTTTTACGAAACTTCCTGGCAGATTAAAACTGTGTGCCGGACTGAGACTCGAACTCGGGACCTTTGCCTTCCACGGGCAAGTGCTCTACCAACTGAGCTACCCTAGCACGACTCACGCCCCGTCCTCACAGATTTACTTCAGCCGGTACCTCGTCTCCTACCTTCCAAACTTTACAGAGGCTCTCCTGCGAACCTAGCAGAACTAGCACTCCTGAAAGAAAGGATATTGCGGAGACATGGCTTAGCCACAGCCTGAGGGATGTTTCCAGAATGAGATTTTCACTCTGCAGCGGAGTGTGCGCTGATGTTAAACTTCCTGGCAGATTAAAACTGTGTGCCAGACCGAGACTCGAACTCGGGACCTTTGTCTTTCGCGGGCATGTGCTCCACCAACTACTTCTGCCAGTACCTCGTCTCCTACCTTCCAGACTTTACAGAAGCTCTCCTGCGAACTTAGCAGAACTAGCACTCCTGAAAGAAAGCATATTGCGGAGACATGGCTTAGCCACAGCCTGGAGGTTGTTTCCAGAATAAGATTTTCACTCTGCGGCGGAGTGTGCGCTGATGTGAAACTTCCTGCTAGGTTCGCAGGAGAGCTTCTGTAAAGTTTGGAAGGTAGGAGACGAGGTACTGGCGGAAGTAAAGCTGTGAGGACGGGGCGTGAGTCGTGCTAGGGTAGCTCAGTTGGTAGGACACTTGCCCGCTTAAGGCAAAGGTCCCGAGTTCGAGTCTCGGTCCGGCACACAGTTATAATCTGCCAGGAAGTTTCACATCAGCGCAAACTCCGCTGCAGAGTGAAAATCTCATTCTGGAAACAAATTTTTATGTTTCCAGTAAATTGTATTGCTGTGGTACCACCGTTATCTCAGTTTTCGATTACATTTCCCTTTTTTTTATTGGTGTTACCGTCCTGGGCGTGTTTTATATAAACCGTGTGTGACTGACGATTAGCTGTACAGGTTGCTGTGTTCAAATTTATCTGCATGTTAGTCTTCTAATATATACGTTTTTCTGATTCTTTCTGTTTGTGGAAAGCTTAAGTGAAGCGAAAACGTTTATCCAGCCTACCAGTATAAAGGTGATTCCGTGGAATCGCTTGAATACTAATTTGCAGCTAAGCGAAAGAACCGATTCGCAATGGTCTGAGATTAAATTGAGACTGTACTCGCCTGTATGATCTGACAGTCTTGACATGTTACTGTGTAGCCACGTCAGCGATTTAACAATTTTCTGATTGTGAGTGGACGTAAATAACATGGTGGTATACAACTGTTTACTTACATAGAAGCGTTTTTCCATTCCTGTGTGGATGCGCCTAATAAAAGTCAGTTATTATGGGTAGTTTTGGTGTTTTACTATGTTGATCAGATAATGGCTCAAAAATCAAAGTGCATCTGTTATCATAATTTCATAAAATTTTAATAATCATAATTTTATTAAACGTTACCCGTTTTATGTAAGTAAATTAATACTGGAAAGAGTACATATCACTTAATCACCCTGCCCTTTAATAAAGTTTTTGTAGATTACTGAGTGTAGCATCACATGGATGACTTTGTGGTGAAAGACTGCAGTGCCCAGTTCTACTCAGGAAAGGTAAAGGTAAATATTTGTTGACACTATGAAGAAACAAAAGAAATTTAGGAGATTGCCAGATATTCCCTGCATGCTTTGGTATAACTGCTACGAAACTGTGCAAAAATTGAAACCACCAGTGCGAGTGAGAGATCGGTTTACTTTCCTGGTGGACGTGAAGCTGTGATTCATAGCTTCCTTGTTGGTTTTTTATTTCTTATGTAACTTTTTTTTGTGTTTCTTTTATTCTTTAATTTTAATACTGATGCGTGAAATGCACATTTCTTTTATTCTACATGTTGTGGGGAAATAATATTTTTGTAATTAATAACTTATTGTTAATTGGTTGGTTGGTTTGGGGAAGGAGACCAGACAGCGTGGTCATCGGTCTCATCGGAGTAGGGAAGGATGGGGAAGGAAGTCGGCCGTGCCCTTTCAGAGGAACCATCCCGGCATTTGCCTGGAGTGATTTTAGGGAAATCACGGAAAACCTAAATCAGGATGGCCGGACGCGGGATTGAACCGTCATCCTCCCGAATGTATTGTTAATTCTCAGATCCTAATAATCATCATTCTGTGTATACATACTTCACAGGTAATGCCAGCTTACCATATGTCTGTTTTCATATGAAACTTTTTTACGAATTAAGAATACAATTTTAAGTGATATTTTCATCACTGAAAGAATACCAGTACAAGCAATAAACATTATAAAATGAAAGACCATGAACTACGCCAACAAGCCCAGTGTCTCCAAAGCATGCTTAGAACAATAGTTTCACTTTATGCGCTAAGTTCTCTTCAGAGAGCTTTACTCATTTACGATGAAGGAATTCTTGTAGTCAGGTTTACCTTTTTTATATATTATTCACTTTCCACTATGTGTGTAGAAATTATTTTATAGCGCCTTACCAAAATAAATTCAGCAATATAAACAACTTAATACGAGTATTTGAAAAAGTAGATTTATATGTATACAAACTAATATTCAAGCCTTTGTCAATCTTGTTATTCAAACTTATTAATTTAGAACATACACAAAGTAAATAGATGATCATTTCTTACCTTTGCACATGTTCTTCAACCCATTGATACATCTGGACTCGTCTCTTCAGTTTTACAGCTGGAACCGAAATGCCATACTCTACTTCCGTTAATGGTTCACTGATTTCCAATGGACCAGTGATGTGGACAAGATGACCATCGTTATCAGGATTGATTTTTGATGCTGGGTGAATGGAGATAGCTTCCTTCACAGCCTCCTCAAAAGACTGAGTGAAGGATATTGCTTTCTCCTACAAAGAGAAGTTTCCATTGAAATTATAAAAAGTATTAACTTGTGTACATTTTTCAGTTATCTTATACATTTTATATGTTACTTGCATTCAGCTAGATTTAAACCTATAGTGAACTGGATAATGTGTAACTACCTACCTCACATACTAATAGCAAACACAAATGCAAACACACACACACACACACACACACACACACACACACACACACACACACACACACAAACGCGAGAGCGCGCACAGAAACGCAGGCATGCACACTCATAACCTATTCATATCCTCAGCACTAAAGCACTACATACATTTATTTTTGTGCTCTTTCACTGTATTTTATTATGTCAGTGCTGTAAGTCAACTCATGTCAAGAAGTCTCATTATGCTTATACGTTAGTCAGGAGTGACATGTGGAAATCCCTTCCCGACAGCATCAGAATGACGCAGTATGGTGGACGATAATAGGGCGATGACAGACAGTGGTTGGTCCTCTGAGCTTGATCACAGAGTTCAATCTTGTATACATATCGCTACATGCTGACCGTGTATGTAGTAGCCTAATTATTTTAATGCAAGAATTCCTCTGTGATATAGAGTTGGTTGTTTAAGAGAAAAAACTGTAATTCCCCTTTCAAAATACTTCTGCTGCCTGTCAGACATTCTGTTTCACTAGGCACTTTATCAAAAAGTTTTATAGCATTCCATTCGCGTCAAAGTTAGATTCACTAGAAGGAAGTACAGATCATTTTTCCTTCTAGTACTGTATTGGTGATCTATTATTCTCAAACAACAATGGCTTGCTGACAAAGAACCTCATCAGTGAATAAATTTGCTGCGAGCCTGTGGTTAATATTTCCAATCGTTTAAACAGATTCCTCCAAGATGTACGTGAGTTAACTCATAATTCTAAATACTATCTTTTATGTAAAGGTACTTATGAAATGAATGGCTGTTGAGAAGAAATTCTCACTAGCAGGCAATCTCTGGGGTACCTTAGTTGCGTTAATCTTGATCAGGTAGCCAATGTTCTGCCTAACACTACTTTTAATTTCCTGGCAGTCAGGCTACGAAATGACTGTATAGCATTATTGGCTGAGAGACCCCTTCTGGAACCATTCAGCCTCCAGGTGCAAGTCTGTCAATTTGACTCTTCAGTTTTTTAGTGACCAAGTGTAGCAACACTACCTTGTCTTAGGTGAAATTTCTAAAACGCTGCCGTGGTGAGTTGCTCTATCTATCTCTGGCTGTTAATTGCAGTATGGCAACCTGTAGGTTATAACAACATACAAACAAAAGGATTGCGAGACGGGTTAGCCGTGCTCTGCGAAACCTGCAATGTGTTAAGATAATAACCAGAATGCAGGACAGTGTCACTGCACCATGGCTACAACTATGGTACGAGCTATGTGACTGGGAGCTGGACAAATGGTTCAAATGACTCTGAGCACTATGGGACTTAACTTCTGAGGTCATCAGTCCCCTAGAACTACTTAAACCTAACTAACCTAAGGACATCACACACATCCATGCCCAAGGCAGGATTCGAACCTGCGACCGTACCAGTCGCACGGTTCCAGACTGTAGTGCCTAGAACCGCTCGGCCACCCAGGCCGGCGGAGCTGGACAATAGTGCAACAAATGCGCCCCAGAGCAGTATAATGAATTGCTCTTGAGACAGCAGCAATCAGAGCCCAGCAATACCACGATGAAATCAGGGCTGTGCTACACTATGAGATGAATGAGCGCCACCAGCTGCAGCGATGGGTTGAAGACTGGTAGAGGGAAAGTACCTCTCGCACGAAGTCCACCCTGGTGGACTTAGTGCCACAGTGTGGCAGATCTTTCGTCTCCACCAGTTGCCACCAGACTCCTGACAGGAGGCTTGGGGTCATGCCGCATGCACTGCACTAGAGTTGGTCAATAAAAGAGAGAAAACTGATATCTCTATAAATGGGTGGGAAGACATTCGAGCTAGGGGAAGTTGCCGTCAATGTTGATCTGCCACAAACAGCATCTATCGTAGTAGAAAATACAGTTAAACTATGAGCAATGACATTAAGGTTTAATTCGAATGATGGTATGTTGAGTGGCACCAAGAAGTCACTGTGGGTGAGTATGGAGCCTGACTTACCAGTTGGTAGGTTGTGTATAGTGGAATCACCCGAGAGTAGTGATTAGTTAGATGCAGCGTGTTGTTTAGGGGGACGAAGTGTTGTACATGTACACGATAAGGATAATATCGTCTTTTCAGATGAGCTCAGGTTCTGAGAACGCCATTTACATGTTCACTCACCAGATTATACAAGCATTAAATAATAAAATAGCACCAGTTGGTATTTTCTGCGACCTACCTAAGGCATTTAACTTTGTGAATCACAATATTCTCCTAGTTAAATTAAGTCTTATGAGATTGATGGCATAGCCAACGAATGAATAATGTCATATCTAACGAAAAGAATGCAAAAAGTTGCACTTAGTAGTTCAAGCAATATAGCCAACGAACAAAATTCTGACTGGGGAGATCATGTATGGGGTTCTCTGAGGCTCAGTCTTAGGTCCACTATTGCTCATCATATATGTAAACGATCTTCTGACTAATATGCAACAAGCAGAATTTGTTCTTTTTGCGGATGACACTAGTATTGTAATCAGTCCAAGCATACATACAGAAACAGAAGAAATGGTAAACCTAGTTCTTAAAAGTATCATTGCCTGGTTTTCTGCTAATAGTCTCACCCTGAATTTTAAAATGACTCAAAATATCCAGTTATGCGCATCTATGTGTACTACATCAATGATAAGTGTAACACATGGTGAGGAAATAACAGGATGGAAAATTCAAAATTCATAGGTATCCATGCTGACGAGAATTTAAATTGGAAAAACCACATGTTGGAGCTCCTAAAACAACTGAGTCCAGCCACAATTGCCCTTAGAATCATTACAGTATTGGAAAACTATAAATCACTAAGTTGACATAGTTTGCGTATTTTCAATCGATAATGTCAAATGGAATAATATTCTGGGTTAACTCATCTTCCATTTAAATATTTTCCCAGTCCCCATATGTGAATAGAATGGGAGACAGCCCTAATAACGAGGTACAGTTGAGCATACACTCTGTCATGCATTTCACAGTGGTTTGCAGAATATGGATATAGATGTAGTTGCAGCAGCATTAAATTTATAATGTGTTACAGCTGTTGGTTGTGCCCTATCTGAAGTCCAGGGCACTACCTTTCAGCAAGATACCGCAACACTGTATTTTTTTTCGTGCTCTGCTTACCGACCTGAACGTGGAGTGAGTTCAACTGTTGTCCTGTCCAATATGTTCTCCAGATCACTCACTTCTTGAAAACATGTGGTCATGGCTTGCTGAGACACTGACACACCACCATTGCTAGCCATTTCATTTGATGAACTCTGGCACAGAATTGAAGCAATATGGAACGTGATACCTACATACGTCATCCAAGCTCAGTTTGACCCAGTACCCCGGCAGGTCAGAGCCATTGTTGGCGCCAGAAGTGGCACCCTTGTCTAGAGAATTTCGCAACGTTTACACCCTCTTATCTACAAATACATTCATGTACTCCTCCTGCTATACTGCATATGCACAATAGGGAAAATTTCGCTATTTGCTATACTTACAGGATTTACAATTTTAATGGTCAGTTGTGTACACTCGACTTTAACATACTTGGACAGTTCCATATAGTGGGGCTTCCAAGATCATCTTCCTATTTTCCTATGTTACTTCATTTCCCTCGTTATTTTGTACATTATGGCAGCGATATCCGCTACTTATCTCAAATTACATTTTAAATGTAACAGTGTTTTCATTATTTACAGATAACAACATGTCCATGGTAAATGCTTCCGTACAGTTCTCTTTATTTGTGAACGATTTTTGAATTTATTGCATGTTTTCAGTCCTATAGTACAAACATGCCAAATTCAGGAGAGGAGTAGGAGCAGGAGGAGTAAGCATTTCAACCAAGCTCTTGAGAAGTTCCATGTGTCTTGTGTCATTCCCAACTTAGAAATCTTTCTTAACTTAGAATGAGAGATGTGATTTTAAGTGTTAACGATTCGCTGAGGTTTCTGAGTCAGAAATGTACTGTAGCTTGTCCTCGGAAGCCCTTAAGTTTCTTCTATGTTCAATTGTGAGGAAAATACATTATCTTCTTGCTCATTACGACTGACATCTTTATTCCGCAGTCTGTACTAAAACAATATTATGAGAAGCTTTTTACAACATAAAACTGATGTCACTACGTTCATTGCCTTTTGTTGTGAGCAAAGCTTAAAATCGAAGAATGTTCTTCAGAATTTGTAGTATTTTGCGTTAAAATAATTTACTGTTTTCATTTCTGAGTACTTGTTAATGGTCTCTAGTTGTATCAACAGTGGAGACAAAATGTACTTAGTTTTCCCTAGTTGAACTACAAGGAAGCTATGTTACATTGTAGTGTTGTTGTTGTTGATGATGATGGTGTGGTCTTCACTCCAAAGACTGGTTTGATGGAGCTCTCCATGTCAGTGTATCCAGTACACGTCTCTTCACCTCTACATAACTACTGAAACTTACAGCCACTTGAACTTGCTTACTGTTCTGAAGCCTTGGTCTCCCTCTACAATTTTCATTCCCTTGCACTTTTTCCATCACCAAAGTCACTATTTCATCGTTTCTCAGGATTTGTCCAACCAAGCAATCACTATGTTTAGCTGATTTGTGCCCTACATTTATTTTCTCTCTGAGTCGATGCAGTACCTCTTCATTAATTATTCGAGTTACATGTCTAAACTTCAGCCTTCTTCTTCTTCTTCTTCTTCTTCTTCTTTACTCCTACTACTACTACTATGGATGTTTGCGACTAAATAACTTATCTTCACACTGTTCATTTTCATGTGTATTACTTCAGCAGTTTGTAGGCCCATCCACTGACAGATATCCTGCAACAACATCACCATCTTGTGAGCCCTTCCCCATCAGCCTCATATTTTGCCTCCAAAGACCAGTTATAATGAGTGGTAGTTTAAATTTCTTATTTGATGACCCAAAGTTTTTATTTTTTGATTCTAATTAACATCTCATGATTTTTGTTTAACCACTGTAGGACTATTTCATTTGTCACTGTCATCCACAGGATTTTCAGAAGATGGTGATTGGTTCACATTTTGAATATCTTCATATTTATCATTAAGGAGGCTTATAACATTCAACCTTCCATTCACATCACAGATAGCATTTTGTGTACATTATTCTGATATTTAGGTTCCAATCCATATTATTAAAAGCTTGCTGATAATTACATAGAAGTACAGCAAGCTAAATTATTTGATATTTTACGTCCATATTTGAGATCTATTCTTCAGTAAAAACGTACCGAGATACTTAAACATCCTTCTCGTTTTTTATTAGGTTAATAAATGGAAGTGTGGCATCATTCCACATTTCCATTGAACTTTACCACTATTTAAGTTCCTGCCATGGCTTCCTGAAAAGTTTTTTGAATAGATACTCACAAGCAAGTATGACAAAATGCAGCCTTGCTGGTCTCCTATACAGATCTGAATCTTTTTGGATAATTCATTATTTATGATTGAATGAGTAGTCAAATTCTAATACTTTTTGTGCACCCCAGATCATTCTCATCAATGTCTATTTTCTTAACAACTTCATCAGTTCACTTAGCTGTACTCGGTCAAAAATGTTTTTACAGTCAATAAAAAACAGATGTGTATACCATCTCATCATAGTAATTTTTCACCAGCACGTGTGTAGAAATTACATCCTCTTTTGTGCCTAACTCTTGCCTAAACCCAAGCTGCAAGGCACAGAACATTTTCATTTTTATTAAGTAAATAATTCTTCTGTAAATAATTACAAGGAAGGTGTAAGTCATTAAACCAAGAAGTTCCTGTTCTTCATACTTCCTTACTTTGTTCCTTCTCCCGAAAAAGGTAAAAAACACTAACAGAAGCCAATGAGCAGAAATGGGATCAGTGTGATAATTTACATTAAATATTATTCGATGGGTAGTAACCCTTTTTTCGTTAAAGAACTTAATAGTTCTAATGGAACTTCATCTGGGCCACATGGCTGATTACTTTCCACTGACACTATAGCACTCACAATTTGTTCATTCTGAGCTATTTCGTCCTGAGGTAAATGATGAATATAATTCTCAATTGCTAACATTTTCTTTTCAGTGCCAAAAACTACCTGGGTCTGATAATTAACTATTAGAATTTTTTCTCATATAAAGCACCTGTTTCTATTATTTTCATATGCATATTAAAACCATTATGTAAAACTGTAATTTATCCCAAGTTCTCAGACAGACACTTCAACAATCCACTTTTATCCTCTCTACATTTTCTCCTTACTTTCTTATGAGTATTTATGTAGCTAATTTAATGTGCTTGATCTCATGGCTTTAGGAGAGTGGGTGATGACTTCCATTATCTCTGAACATGTCTTCTTGCACAAGAACATACACTGATTACTGTCACCAGGCTAAGTGAAGCCATGTTCCAACAGTTGGAAAAGGTGAGTTTTGGAGGTTACTAAACAGAAATTTGAGTTTTTCAAAGAAAGATAGGAAACAGATATTGATTACAGGAGAAATCCTCTTTTTGATAGATAAACTATGACAGTAGCAAATAAAGCACATTAAACTAGTTACAAGTAAGTAAAAAAGAAAAAGTATAGAGGATAAAAATGGATTGTTGAAGTGTCAATGTGAGGACACAGGATTAATTAGTTTTAAAAAATGGTTCAAATGGCTCTGAGCACTATGGGACTTAACTTCTGAGGTCATCAGTCGCCTAGAACTTAGAACTAATTAAACCTAACTAACCTAAAGACATCACACACATCAATGCCCGAGGCAGGATTCGAACCTGCGACTGTAGCGGTCGCTCGCTTCTTGACTGTAGCGCCTAGAACCGCACGGCCACTCCGGCCGGCAATTAGTTTTACATGGTAGTTTTAATATGCATAAGAAAACAACACAAATAATAATGCCAGGTCCATCATCCTGAAGTGGATCACAAGCTCTCACAGTCACATGTTGTCTTTGCTAGCTGCAGGTCGACCAACTGTACCCAAGTTCAAATGCAACTTGGTGCCTTCCAGCCAAAGGGCCACCTGCAAGCTGACTTCCATCTACTACAGGCCGCCTACTTGAGAGTTCACGATTTTCACCTGGCCCCCTAGCTGCCGAGCACCAGTTCAAACACTATCCAATCTTCAGGGCAATGGCTGCCATCATAACCCATCTGTCTTCAGCTATGAGAGCTCTACCTTCTGGACAACGGTATCGATAACGCAGTGAGGTGTTCCAGGTTATGCATCATATGCCAGTGGCATCAGCTCGTCATTGAATTGCTTGTGCCATGCCTTGGCCCTTGCAGTGGACATGCAGTGCCCTTCGTTCACTTGTACCCTGCTTCGATGCATTTCTGTTCCCTGCTCTCATTCTGCTGTCGGCAAATGCACCACACCACGTTGCTCTTCTTTTGATGCATTCAGCACGACTGATAAGGGGACCACGCCTACTCATCACCACCAATTTTGTCCAGACTTGGAGTATATGCAGAACTTGGGCAGAATTGAAAGTGAAAGATGACCAAGTGTTAATTAAAAAGAAAGCTGTATTTTCGACGTGGGCTAGACGTGAAATGAGCCATTTGTGTTAGCGTAGTATTCAGGCAGTGGTTGACATAACAAAACAACTTCACACACGTAACATGAGAGTCGGGGGGGGGGGGGGGGGGGGGCGAGTCTGTATGTGGAATTTTTTTTTATTTTCAATTTTTACATTACTTGTACTGCAAGTAAGCATAAACAACGCTCAATATATTGTATTTATTAGCATTTTCATGAACACCAGGAAAAACTAAGGAAAAGGAAAAGTTAGGACTAAAAATAAATTTTCAGAGAGGAATTTTAAGGTGTACACGAGAACTTTGTGCGTAAATTTAGATTCTTTTGCTATTTCACAGTTGATTTACACATTCTGGGGTGATATTCATCGTAAAAAACAGGGGAAACTAGTGTCTCCTGCAGTGGTCAAGGGCTGATCGAATGTCAAAATGAAGCTGTATTGAGCATTAGTTCGGTTTATTTTAGGTTTCAGAATTGTAAAAATTGGAAACAAAACGAAAATTTCCTCATGTAGACTCGACCCCACATCCCTCAGATTACCGTACTCGACTCTTTGCAAGCCGCGCGGGATTAGCCTAGCGGTCTCAGGCGCTGCAGTCATGGACTGTGCGGCTGGTCCCAGCGGATGTTCAAGTCCTCCCTCGGGCATGGGTGTGTGTGTTTGTCCTTAGGATAATTTAGGTTAAGTAGTGTGTAAGCGTAGGGACTGATGACCTTAGCAGTTAAGTCCCATAAGATTTCACACACATTTGAACATTTGAACTCTTTCCAAAGTGCCAGACACTCTCTGGAAATTGTGTTAACACAGATGGTTCACACGTCCCCTTACCCATGCCAGAAATGCTTTTTTTTCCTTTTTTTTCCAAACGCTTGGCCAGTTGCAGTTCCAACTCCTATCACATTTTCTTTATTCATGCCCTGCATATCCCATAAACTTGAATTAAATCAGTATTGAGGAGTAGGTGCAGTCCCCTTGTGAGTGCAGTGGGCATTATGCACATGCACACACTATCGCCATGGGGGTATAAGCCCATGTCCCCTTAGAGGCCAGTTCGAGGCCTCAGAGCTCTTTTAGCGGCCACAGCACCTTCCATAAGCAACAAGATGACTATTTCTTCAGCAGCTTTCATTTTACAACTTCTGGCTCATTTCTTGTTGAATGACCCTAACAACTGCAGTTTAGTTTCTGTGTTAATTCTATCGTTGCTACCTTCGAAATTTCAAATACAATATTGAACCGAGCTTTGCCAAATGCTTTCTCCACATAAGTCTATTTTTTGAATCCATCTTCTAACGTAAGTCATTGGCTCAGTATCACCTTGCGTTTTCCTGCGTTACTTTGAAACCTAAACTGATATTCCACAAGGTAACCTTTTATTACTATTCCAATCCTTCGGTAGATAATTCGAAATAATGTTTTACAGTGATGACTCATTTAAACTTATGATTAAGTAATACACCTATCATCATCTGATTTCTTTAGAAACGGAATTATTACATTCTTCTTGACATCTAAGTGTACTTCACCTGCCTAGTATACCTTGAATACTAGGCGGAATAGTGTTCTCATGGTTGGTTTTCCCAACTATATTATTAATTATGGGGGACTGTCAGCTACTACAGCTGCACTGCAGCGACTTACGTCTTGCCATGTAAAGTCTGCTTCTCGCAGTATCATATAACAGACATGATCACCTACTTCTTTCTTTTCCACAGTATTGTCCTCAAAATTCTTTCCCTTTCATAGTTTTATATACTCCTTCCATTTTTCAGCCTTTCCTTCTTTTTTTTATTTCTGGATTTCAGTGTGAGTGCTTCATCTGCTTTTCTTTCCTCAAGCAGTTTCTTAATTTTCTATTCATGCTATGTATCTTTCCCACAATCACACATGCTTCTACAGCTTTGCATTTCTCCTCTAGTCATTCCTACTTTGGCATTTTGCACTTCATGTCGATCTCATTTTTAGACATCTGTATTCCCTTTTGGATGCTTCATCTGCTGCCTTTACATATTTTCTCCTTTCGTCATTCAGATCCAGTATCCCATGTCTTCTACTAGGCCTTGTCTTTTTACCTATTTAACCTTTTGTTAACTTCACTGTTTCACCTCTCTTCTATCACAAACCCAGATGTGACCCCAACGTTATTGGCAGCCATCTTATTGCATTTTATAAAGTGTCTTTAGCTAAAGAGCGTTGTATTACCAGCTGGGGGACTGCAATATAGAACTATAGAATGGATCACGTGTTTGACCCTGTGCAGGACTGTTTAGGTGTTTTAAACCCTAAAAAAACAATATTTCCAATACGCTTCTCTGTACTCTCCGTCAACCATAACCTTGCAATGTCAGCTAACACACAGCTGCTGTATGGCAACATTCTGCTGTATGTTTTTGAAGTAATACTGATACACGCGAGTTGAATGCTGTCGTTGATGCTTTCCTGAAAAAAGAAAGAGACATCTGCCTGTAAACGTAGATCTGCGTTGAAGGATAGTAGAAACTAGATGGAGTGATCGGTTGAGATGGGGTTGTAATGAAGTATGATTTAATGGTAGGCTGATGTCGCAATCTAGAAAAAGGGAGATCTTGCTGCAGGTCATTTATGGCGCATGTAACCATTTTTTTCTGTTGTCCTCTTGGAGTGTATAAGCAGTGTGGTATAACCTGCATTCGACTTGTATAAAATGGCGTGTTCTGCGTGTGACTCAGGGTCCATCTACCTGCGATCGTTAACAGCAAACCTCTCCATACCACAGTCATCAGAGGACTTCCAACTTGTGTCATGAAACATGTCCATTGATGAAAAACCTATTTTGATACCCTCCTCTAGGCAACCGAAGATGTATGTGAAGTACTCCATTTCTCTGTCACGTCTTGGGAGATAAATCAAGTCTTCAGGTTCATATCTACAGCGATTCTAAGTTGGTGGCAAATATTTGTGAGTATCTCTGACTCTTGGTACCAACATACACTTTGTTGAGCTGTTCCGGCGTCATGATCGACCACACCTTGATGGAGCTGCAAGGTGAATCAATGTGAGGTTAGGGATGGCTCTGAGGGCAGCCAACTTTGCTCATGTTTCTCTGGTACCTGACGGGACTATCAACAGCTGGGGTTTCACTAGGAATGGCCTACACCTATACAGGACTGGGAAGAGAAGATTGGTACAGCTGATTCATGAAATTACAGCGGGTGGATCTCGGGCCACACATGTTCAAATACCTGTTGTCATGGGCAGGTTCAAAAAATGGTTCAAATGGCTCTAAGCACTATCGGACTTAACATCTGAGGTCATCAGTCCCATAGACTAAGAACTACTTAAACCTAACTAACCTAAGGACATCACACACATCCATGCCCGAGGCACGATTCGAACCTGCGACTGTAGCAGCAGCGTGGTTCTCGACTGAAGCGGGTAGAACCGCTCGGCCATAGCGGCCGGTCTCGTGGGTAGGAAAAGTAAGTATTTTTTAGGATAAATCCAGACAACAGGTTCCCCTGCCTAAAGAATATCTCCAGCAGTTTAAAAAATACTGAAACAATCTCTCACAAGACATTTAAACACTCCAAATATCACACATACCAGATGTCACAAAGAAAAACAAACCATTGGAAAGAGTAACATGGGGCATTTCACAGACTTAACAATTGTCCATCAAAACACGCAATCAATAAAAAATAAAATACAACTATTGGAATTTGAGCTCCAGTCTTTGAACTGCACAGTGGTTTGTGTTACTGAGCACTGGTGTAGAGACACAGAAATCCAACATGTAGTATTATCATTGTATGAAACGACAAACTCTTACTGCAGAACTGCTTTAAGGAGTGGATGATCATGCATTTATATCAGAAAAGGAACACAGTTCAAATGAAGAGATAACCTCAGTATAGCAAGTGAAGACCAACACTTTGAAATATCAGCTATTGAATTAAAAGGGCTTGACATCACCAAGAAATTAATCATTTTGTGTGTGTACAGATCTCCCAGTGGTAGTGTGGACACTTTTTTCAATAAATTAACAGAAGATCTAGATAAAGTCTGAAGTACAAAGGTAACATAATTCTGTGTGGGAACATTAACATCAATTTTTTTAACTATATATGACCATGCAGCTTTGCTAGAATAGAAATGATAATTAAATGAACACCCTAGCTGCAAGCAGGCGTTGATACACTTCGTTGGGGACATGTTGAAAATGTGTGCCCCGACCGGGACTCGAACCCGGGATCTCCTGCTTACATGGCAGACGCTCTATCCATCTGAGCCACCGCGGGCACAGAGGATAGTGCGTCTGCAGGGACTTATCCCTTGCACGCTCCCCGTGAGATCCACATTCCCAACATGTCCACAACACTACATCGAATAGGCGCACTACGAATGTAGTGTTGTGGACATGTTGGGAATGTGGATCTCACGGGGAGCGTGCAAGGGATAAGTCCCTGCAGACGCACTATCCTCTGTGCCCGCGGTGGCTCAGATGGATAGAGCGTCTGCCATGTAAGCAGGAGATCCCGGGTTCGAGTCCCGGTCGGGGCACACATTTTCAACATGTCCCCAACGAAGTGTATCAACGCCTGCTTGCAGCTAGGGTGTTCATTTAATTATCATTTCTATTAACATCAACACTAATATCATAAGTGAATCCAGCTGCACCCTCATAAACATTCTTCAAAGTTTTGGCATGACCCTGTTGGTCAATAGTGCAATAAGGGTTACTACAGTGGCTCCATCAGTAATTGACCATGTGGCCACAAATAGGCACAGGAAAAAAATGTGATGTAGCTGTAAAAGATCTCAGACTATCAGACCACTTCTGTCAAATAACAACAGTAAAATCTGGCACCAAATCATTCCCTAAACTACAAGCCTACAAACGACATCTATCAGAAATCAAAATAAAAGATTTTTCAAAAGAACTACCAAACCAAAGCTTGAATGAAGTGTGTAACAAAACCAATGTGAATACGAAATTCTCTAAATTCTCCACATTATTTAAATTGCACTTTGAACAGGCATTTCCAAAAGCATCCATGTCTGTATCAAAACCTCACAAAAACAGATGAATTACAGCAAGTATTAAGAAGTCCTCCCAAACACTTAAATACCTCAGTTCCATGAAAAAGAGTGGCAATGATCCAGAATTCTTAAATTTTTATCATAGATGCAAAGATATCTATAGGAAGGTATGTCAACGACACCTGTCGGCAGCTGAGGGTTTCAATTAATTATCATTTATTCTACAGAAAGCTGCACGCTCATCAATAGTATCTGTTCTTTCGGGGACAGTTACTGTCTTCACATATATAGTTAAAGGCTACCCAGTCATTGACCTTCGTCTGTGCGAATGCGCACAAGTTGCCCGAACTCTTACGGGAATCGCCAAAGTGTGCGCGAGTAATGAGTGGATGGGCAAATATCTGTTAGGTACATTACATTGTAGAATTGTGGACAGTTGGGAATGTGGGTCTCATGGGAAGCGTGCAAGGGATAAGTCCCTGCAGTCGCGCTATTTATCTGTGTCCTCAGTGGCTCAGATGGATAGAGCATCTGCCATGTAAGCAGGAGATCCCGGGTTCGAGTCCCGGTCAGGGCACTCATTTTCAGCTGTCTACATCGAGGTATGTCAACAAAACCTGTCGGCAGCTGAGGGTTTCAATTAATTATCATTTACTCTACAGAAAGCTGCACGGTCATCAATAGTATCTGCTCTCTCGAGAACAGTTACTGTCTTCACATCTATAGGAAGGTGCTGATTGCTGCAAAAATTCATTTAATGACAGATAATATATAAAGCAGAAAGCAAAAGCAAAGCAGTCTGAGACGTTATTAAAAAGGAAACGGGGAGAGACAAACAAATGCAGAACAACATATTGCTAAGGAGATGTTGAAAAAATCGCTTCAGTTGTAAAGTACTTTACGTTCAGATGACCGGTTTCAGACTGCTATAAGCCCATCCTCAGGTGTCGTAGCTGTGCTGTGGTCCCCGAGTGCTACGTGTACCAGGAGCGGTGTGCTGCCTATGAGCGCAGCACACCACGCCTGGTACACGTGGCGCTTGGGTACCACAGAACAGCTACGACAATTAGGATGGGCTTATAAAAGTCCGAAACCAGTCGTGTGAAAATAAAGTACTTTACAACTGAAGTGGTATTTTCGACCTCTGCTATAATGCTCAGTTGCGGATGTTCTGCCAACAGCATACCGCTAAGTGACGGGGATAAGGTAATAAATGATCCACAGCACTTAGCAAACTATGTAAATGAACATTTTTCAAGTATTGTAGAGAAGTTACAGCAAATATTCCCCAAAACAAATATAATATTTGTAAATAATTTTGCACTAAATACAATAATGTTACTTCCAACCACAGAGAATAAAGTCAGCGAATGTGTGTGCTGACAGCGGTCTAAGGCGCTGCAGTCATGGACTGTGCGGCTGGTCCCGGCGGAGGTTCAAGTCCTCCCTCGGGCATGGGTGTGTGTGTTTGTCCTTAGGATAATTTAGGTTAAGTAGTGTGTAAGCATAGGGACTGATGACCTTAGAAGTTAAGTCTCATAAGATTTCACACACATTTGAACATTTTTGTGTACTGACACAATGCATAGAGATTATACAAGGCCCTTTAACAATTATAATAAATGAATCCTTAATATCAGGGACATTTCCAGAGCAGTTAAAATGGGCAAGAGTTGTACCTTTGCTTGTTGTTGTGGTCTTCAGTCCTGAGACTGGTTTGATGCAGCTCTCCATGCTACTCTATCCTGTGCAAGCTTCTTCATCTCCCAGTACCTACTGCAACCTACATCCTTCTGAATCTGCTTAGTGTATTCATCTCTTGGTCTCCCTCTACAATTTTTACCCTCCACGCTGCCCTCCAATACTAAATTGGTGACCCCTTGATGCCTCAGAACATGTCCTACCAACCGATCCCTTCTTCTAGTTAAGTTCTTCCACAAACTTCTCCTCAATCCTATTCAATACCTCCTCATTAGTTATATGATCTACCCATCTTATCTTCAGCATTCTTCTGTAGCGCCACATTTCGAAAGCTTCTACTCTCTTCTTCTCCAAACTAGTTATCGTCCATGTTTCACTTCCATACATGGCTTCATACACTGCTTCAGTGTGTTACAGCAGAAAAAATAATGAATCAAACTGCTTATGAAAGAACAACACATGGACCCTCTCCTGCGACTGATAGACTGTGGGATATGGTCCTCTTACAGTGCGGGTGACGAAACTTTCCATCACTCTGTGCAAGTGACTTCGATCACTAGCACCTGCTCCAATGGACAACCATCTGTATATTCAATAGGTTTAACACATATGCCTGATTTGAGCACGCAGACAGTATTTGTTTCCCAATATATCGGAAGACAGAGAAATATGCAGTAAAATGTTATCGAGTTCTCTGTGTTATGACGTTAGTGGGGTTTTTATAGTTCTTAGCTTTTCTCTGTTGTATGGTACCAAATAACGATGACAGAGAATATGTTTAGATGGCAGACATGAATGCACCCTGAGGGACGCAGATCTCCTTCGGACTGCAGTACCTGTATGTAGTTTGGATACACATCGCAATGCAGCAGCAAAACCCTCATCCTCATCGTTCCCGTAACTGCTCTTACTGTCTTTTCTACAACCTCGTGTTGCAGGAGAAAGCTCCGTTTGGTGCTGGTCCTACACATTGTTAACAGTTGGAGGAGCTATGACAATATGTTTCCATTTTAAATGAGTGGTCAAAACATCGGTCCTGTCACGTTGAATCAGCTCACCCCATTTGTCTATAGGTTGCAGAAGGTGATGGATATAGTACTCTCCGAATTCTGCTCAGTTCCAACTGAAATTGGACAGATCACATGGACCAAGCTGTAGAGGGTGGGGTGGGGTGGGATGAGACTAAGGAACGGTTACAAGACGCAGAGGAACTCTGTCAAAAACTAACATTGGAGTTTTGCTGTATGGGGTCTGGGGTCTGTAGCAGGCAGGTTCGAAAAAGGTGACTTGTTTCGAGATATGAGAGTGCCATTAATATGATTACCCAGTGGCTGTAATCATTAACAGACATCTCCATAGGATTCAATGCAGATATGGGTTGAATGGAGAGACTTGATTCCAAATCACAGACAGCACATCTACCGGAAAGCGTAACACTATAGAGCTGAAAAGCCAGTGTAGGATTTTGTACATTTCTTATAATTTCAATCTAGTGTTGCCTTTTTAAGTGATTAGTCACCTAGCACACCAATTAGTTCAGTCAACCACCACTCTCTCGCCTATGACCCAGTGGAGACACAGTAGAACTTCTGACATGACATCGAGATAGAATATGTTACAAATACTGATTGTTAGCGTGGGAAATATCTGGCAGCGGCATGAGGTAGTTTCAAATATCGGCTTAATACCACATTCCTTTGCCGAATCATTTTCTAAATTCGGCGACAAGGGTGATTTTATTACGAGCTTACACCGCTGGCGACGTGCACCTGCACTTTCAGTCTGTTAATACGCACCCCAGCGATCATGATTTGTATTCAAAGACGCAATATTTGTGTGGAAGACCACTTCATTTGCAAGCAATACCATACCTCGATTTATAAAGCTTCTATAGTTTTTAACGAAGATATCGTTAGCGGTACTTGCGTGCACCTGTAGAACCGACACTGCTTTTTACGCAGGGTGACAGTAATAGTCGTCGTGGTTGTGTTTTTAATAGCTGGACACTTATAAGACGATTACATCTCTCTTCCTAAGAGACATTGGTACCAGTCCCAAGAAAAACAAGTGAGGTATGTCCATCCATCTCGGATTTTCTCTCAACATTGTTTGGTGTCACCAGCATTCAGTTACTGGCGAAGTTATTATAATTAGCAGGGGATGTGTGATAGATTCGTTGTGATCAGCAGGCTTATAAAATATGTGTTGGGGTGTTAAGTTACTGTGGTCAGTGTTCCAAGATATGCAAATAAAATAGCTTTGTCTGGTCATAAGGAAGGCATGGAACTGATGTGGAGAACTGCGATTTCAGTGCATTGATAGCAGGTCATGGTCGTCAGGAGGAGGTATTTCCGATACTTCATTACTCGTCAAATGTCGCTATATTGGCGCTACGATCGTAATATTTAATTGTAATTACAGTAACAAATTAGTGGCTGGTTTGCCAAGACGTCACCGTTTGGTTTGTATTGCGCGTTGTGGAGGTACCATGTGGCCAGAACAAATGGCATTTCCAGAGCGAACTAATATTCAGTATGTGGTGTCACCGCCAGACACCACACTTGCTAGGTGGTAGCTTTTAAATCGGCCACGGTCCATTAGTATACGTCGGACCCGCGTGTCGCCACTGTCAGTAATTGCAGACCGAGCGCCACCACACGGCAGGTCTAGAGAGACGTCCTGGCACTCGCCCCAGTTGTACAGCCGACTTTGCCTGAGATGGATTACTGACAAATACGCTCTCATTTGCCGAGACGATAGTTAGCATAGCCTTCAGCTACAATTGCTACGACCTAGCGAGGCGCCGTATTCAATTGATATTGAGATTCTATTAATGTATCATCAAGAGCGATGTTCTACAAATGTGGATTAAAGTTAAGTATTCCAGAAGCTACGTACTTTTCTTTATAGCATTCATTACGTATCCTGTTTCAGACCTCACGCCAGCCTGCGTGAGTTTAAGCGCGTGCCTTTCGGCTTCCTCTCATTGTGTCTAGGCTATCTTGTCTAGACACAACACAGTACGTGTTGGGCAGCCTTCGTGATCGCATGTATTGACAGTATTGTACGTGGAAATTTGAGACGATTCAATATGGGCGTCTCTTTGCACTGGAAAATTATTCCCTCCCATGTAAACTGACCGCTTAACTGCTTTTACTACGATTCCACACATTTCCCGTCTTTATTTGGTTGAGGCAAAATCGATTGTGATGTGTTATGTGCATCTAGATGGCGAAATGGTTCGAATGGCCCTGAGCACTATGGGACTCAACGTCTGAGGTCATCAGTCCCCTAGAACTTAGAACTACTCAAACCTAACTAACCTAAGGACATCACACACATCCATGCCCGAGGCAAGATTCGAACCTGTGACCGTAGCGGTCGCGCGGTTGCAGACTGAAGCGCCTAGAACTGCTGGTTCTCTAGACATGAGAAACACGTATCATTATGTGTGTTAAAACCTTAGTTGACTTTGTAATGCACAAGGATGGAATCCGTTATACCACTGGCATCATTATTGGTTAAGAAATACGTGTGGAACTACCAGCTACCTCTTTTTGTTGATTTTTCACGTCAAGATCTTCGCAGACTAGATAAGTTTCTAGTAACTCAGTGATTTGCAGCACGTTCCACATAATGACCTCACTAAAGTTTCTGGTTTCTAGAGATATAATTTCCACTCTTCATCTTCGGAATTACACTGTGCAATGGATCGGTGGCATACTGCTATGTGGCTGATATCGAGAAATCTCGCGTAAATTATATGATATTCTAGCAAACCATGAGAAAATACATATGTTCTTGTAATCACAGAATCTGGAAATGATCACAACTCATTGCAGAAACCACAGCAGCAAGCAGACCAGATCGGAAACAATACCGTTTGCGGATGCCTTTGTACACCAGTTCGGAAAGTGACAACTGTCCACAGAGGGCGCTCTGATCACGCATCAGGCCATCCTGTGTGGGGGACAGTTGACTCGTGACCATTGCCTGTGGTGGATGACCAACCGACCCCACGGGAAATATCTAGTGCTGTAACTATATGGAAAATGGCTCTGAGCACTATGGGACTTGACATCTGTGGTCATCAGTCCCCTAGAACTTAGAACTACTTAAACCTAACTAACCTAAGGACATCATACACATCCATGCCCGAGACAGGATTCGAACCTGCGACCGTAGCGGTCACGCGGTTCCAGACTGAAGCGCCTAGAACCGCACGGCCACACCGGCCGGCTGCAACTATATGGGGCATGTGCTTATGTTATTAGGATCTGTCCATCTTCACACTACATGTACAAGTGTCTCGTGGTCGATAGCTACATGCAGAATGCAGAAGTGATGATTTTATATGGTGGATGATACGAACTGTGATTGCTACATCAATATGGTACGATGGTACAATCGACTGTGGTGATATAGCCTGGTAGGAGCTCGGTTTCACGACGAAAAATTCAAGCTTTCCTCGACAGCAGCATAGCAGTGCTGAAGAAGTGTCTTTGCTGGAAATTTCCATATTTCATGATCTGTACACCACTTTTGCAGGGTTTAACTGTCAGTGCAATAGGACTGCTGCATGTTTCTCGACATGTACAAAATACTTTGCTGCTGAAAGTATCGTAATTTGACTGTCTGCAGAAAATGGCAGACAGTGATTCAACAGCAGCAGCTGCTGCAGCGGTTTGGTGGATAAACTGAATGAGAACCAATCAGAATGCTCCATTCACAGGAAGTCCATGGCATCAAAGAGTCACAAGACATCCTTTGTGCGAGGCATACGAGTTTCTACATACTGGTTCCAACAACAAAGGGGCAAGGTATCTATGGTAAGTTCTGTGAGGTCTGACAGTCATGTGATGTCTTCTTTCTTCGAGTGTTCAGAGACAAGCCTCCTGTGGTTTGGGCAGATGGGATGCTGTCCCCCACCAGCCATTATGGCTTTAGAGCATCTCCAGACGAGCAGTTTTAGGACATCGAAAATTCCAGCCATTTTTCTCGTCTGTAGGACAGTGCTTCGAATTCTGTTTATTTTTTTCACGATCTGTTGCAGAGATTCGAAATATGTCATGAACTTTTAGACATGTAATTGTTCTTATTTCCCCATCTATGTTTAGACACCAGTGTACTTCAAAAAATGAGGAAAATATAAAGTCTTAACATCCCTGACTCCAGCAGCAAATATAAACTAAGCCCATCCAGCGTTTCAGGAAAGTGATGAATACCATAGTGGCTGTGGGACTCAGAAATTTTTCTCTCTCTGACAGTGCCATCGAACAAGCAGTTAAAACTCGAAAAGTGGTGGGCGTCCTGTCTACAGTTACAGAGAGATTTATTTCTATAGCCAAATATCGTCGTTCTGGCGTGTAAAATCGGTTTCGGGATTGGTAAATTAATTCGTGATTATGTGTGTGTGTGTGGGGGGGGGGGGGGGGGGGGGGCAATATCCTGCACACTGTTATACACCAGGTTTAATAACTCCTGAAGCAGTTCGTGTTCAGTGACAAAGCATAGCTGTGTACCACAAAGAATGAAAGTGTGCCAGGGATGAGGAGGAACGCTGCGAATATTTACAGCGTTTCAGGAAGCGCTTAGAGTGGCCCCTGTGGTTGCCAGTGGTCGGTGCTGGGAGCCCAGTGCATGGCTTCTTCCAGCCGGTGTGACTGGTGCACGAAGCATGCATGAGAAAGTTCTTCAGATATGTTTAGCGCGATCTATGACAGTGTAATTACGTGGTTCCTTTCGCTACTTATCACATTAAAAAAAAAGTACTGCAACTGTTTAACATCATCCAAATTGTTTTAACACCTGTGTCAGTTTCAAGGTGTATTGCGCTATCAGAAATAAATAATGTTTTTAAACAAATTGTTTAAACAATGCCTTGTGCACGCTGCATTAGCTCATCATTATGAGATCCTCCGACTGCATCAGCTAGACACAGACTGAGCGAATTTCCCGCAATTTTTCTGGACCGCCATCTTCGATTACTTCATTGGAGGGGAGGAGGAGGGCCAACAGCGCCCTCTAGTCGTGGTGGTGTTGTGAAGTAGGTCAGTTTGTTTCCAGATCTCAAGGTGAACACACTGGATGGAGCTACTGACTAGTGCTCGATCACTGGCAACTCAAATACTTTAAATAAGCAATATACCACACTGCATACAAAATAAAGACTTATGTCCATCCTATCTGGCAGGACCAGCACAGACTGAGTCCTTTTCCTGCCAGTTTACAAATGGTGGAGCGTAGGGGACAGCTGGGGATTGGACAGGAGAGGAGGGAGCCCAATTCACATATTTTCCCGCCAAAATTTAAATTATCCGCCATGATGTCAGTGCGACATTGCTACATCGATCGCCGCCATCTTGAATAAATTTGGCAACAATGCAGAATGGGGTGCCCAACTACAGCCAGAGCAGAATACTTTGATTAATATTACAACAGTACAGCTATGTAGGCGTAAATATCGTATCTCTCCGTAGCACTGTTTTATAGCGGGCTATTTTAAGACCATTCTGTAACAAGCTACGTGTATGGTATATGCTGGGAGTGTATTGGTACTGAGAAGCAAATTTCCACAAGTAATTAATTCAATCTGCTTTTCCCTATGTAGCGGATCTCATTACTACCGCCGGCCGGAGTGGCCGAGCGGTTCTCGGCGCTACAGTCTGGAACCGCACGACCGCTACGGTCGCAGGTTCGAATCCTGCCTCGGGCATGGATGTGTGTGATGTCCTTAGGTTAGTTAGGTTAAAGTAGTTCTAAGTTCTAGGGGACTGATGACCACAGCAGTTAAGTCCCATAGTGCTCAGAGCCATTTGAACCATTTCATTACTACCAACAAACAAAGGCAGTCGTTCATATGTGTAATTATTGACACAATTAAATGAAGAGAGACGATGTAATTGGCGCCCGAACGTTATGGAGCTCGAAGTAGACGATACATGCATTAACTAAATAACTGCTACTTTCCATTTTCCTTTCCATCTCAGCCAGACATAATGGAGAATTATAATAACACAGAGTCATCCTTGGCAGAAATAAAGACAACTGAAGTGCCAAGGAATATTAAATATTCAAGCAAAAGAAAATAAAACAAGACGTGGACAAGTCACAGCAAAATAATACCCGTGTGTGTGTGTGTGTGTGTGTGTGTGTGTGTGTGTGTGTGTGTGTGTGTGTGTGTTCCTAGATTTGTTCGTGTCGAAAGGTTTGGAATTTGCGCTAGGATAGATCATGGTACATTTCCTGTCTTAGTGAACTTAGAATTTTACGTACGCCAAGACGGGGGTATTTCATGACCTTTGAGTAACGTGAGATGTTACACTGAAGCTCGACAAGTAGTAGTCTATAGTATCGTTCATAGCCGAAGTAAAGTTCGTTATATATTTGGTTACATTTTCCGACGAGATAGTCAATATTACTTTCCATCTGAATGAATGATGTTAGGACTCACCAACAAGTGAGAAACGAAGCAACCTGTCTGATGTAGGATATAGAGACAATATTCACAAGACAAGGCATTAATTTAGAAACCGAACCACTTCGGTTAATGGAAAGTGAATCAGAGAATATTATGTTGTAAGTGTGTAGTCCGCAAACCATAGCATCCACTTCCACAGAGGTGATATTGAATACAGGTTTAATTAATATGATACCGACAACAATGTCCAGTACCAACTTTTTTGTGGATTCTCCGTAGATTTCAAGCTAAAGAAAAGCAACGTGACGAAGCACTGTCATTGAAACAAAGTAAGCAACAGGAGGCTCGTTATAAAGAACGTAAGGAGCGGTTAGCGCTTGAAGGGAAGGAGAGTGAACAAAGACTGGAACAGAGGGAAACGTTGCTGGATGAAAATCGCACCTGTATCAATGACCTTTCATCAGTAACATTACCAGATGCTAAGTTCGTTTTGTTTGCCGGTGATACAAACATTGAAATAAATAGCAAAGCAAGAGTAGTCTTAGAAAGATCGGCTGATAAAATATTTGTGGACATATATTCACTGGTTCCTAGTCAATTCTTTGTCACTAAACTTTGGAAAAACACACTACATGCAGAACTTGTAAGGTGTGTCCCACGAGTATATGCCTAACATACGATGACAAGCAGATAGAAGAAGTGGACAGTGTTAAATTCTTGGGATTACAGCTTAATAATAAATTCAACTGGGAGGAACACACCAAAGAACTGCTGAAGCGTCTTTACAAATCTCTATTTGCAAAGCGAACTGTGTCAGACATAGGGGATATAAAAAAGAAAAAACTGGCATATTATGCTTACTTTCATTCCCTAATGTCATATGGGATTATTTCTTGGGGTAATTCATAAAGCCAAGCTAAAGTTTTCTGGGCACAAAAACGTGCAATTAGAGTTATATGTGGTGTGAACTCAAGAACATCCTGCAAAAGCCTGTTTAGGGAATTAGAGATACTAACTACTGCTTCCCAATATATTTATTCCTCAATGAAATTTGTCATTAAAAATATATCACTTTTTCAAACAAACAGCTCAATTCATAGAACCAATACTAGAAATAAGAACAATCTTCACAAGGATTTAAAGTCTCTTACTCTTGTACAAAAAGGTGTGCATTATTCAGGAACACACAAAAAGCTTAACAACCAATGAAATTCAGTTTATGAGAAACCTAAAGGATTTATTGGTGGCTAACTCCTACTCCACTGATGAATTTCTCAGTAGAACCAACTGACTTGAGAGTACAATCTAACTTATGCACCGTTTCAGTGCAGTAATGTGTTTATTGTAAATAAGTATTGTAGTAGTTCTATTGTATGTTCATTACCTTATAAATAAAAAAAACATATTTTAATTTAAAGTCAGTGCATTAATGCGATCTTAGTAAATGAGTGTTTGTAAAATGATTCTTTCATATAGTGTTCATTAAAAAAAAATGACGATCATTCCACTTGGGATCTGTGGAAGGTACATTAGCTTATTTGATTCAGTTGTAAATATCTGTCATGTGTTATTGTTTTACTGACATGTTCTAGATCCTGGAGGACCTCCTCACTACGGATCAATTGGAATGAAAGTAAATCTAATCTAATCCTGTCAAATAAACGAAGTTTTGATAAGACGAGACGACGCGATAATCGCGAAAAGCGGTTAGACGCCAGGTACAATTCTAAATGAAATAACTCAGATGAAGGAAGCTTATCGAGAGCTACCGCAATCTGTGAAGAAGTTGGCGACTGATGTGCAGAAGTGCCCGACATCACAAGATGATTTGAACGCAAGTGCACAGGGAGCAGCTTACTCTGAGACAGACGGAGCAAGTGTAGGAGCACGAGAAGGCTCAGACAGAGAAATGAGAAAATGAAATAGCTAAACGGCCGGAAGGGAAGGACGAAGAAATAAAAGAACAAGAAACTGCTGAAATTAAAACGATAGTTCAGAGAGTGACAATAGAAACAGGGTTAGGTAGTCGGGAATCTGCTACTGAAGTCAGGTCAGAATTAAGTCACATTCCTCAGACTTTAGACGACGACCTCCCACAATAGAGGGTGGAGGTTACGTCACGGATTGCACGAACGGAGAAATTTGATTCTGTTTTGCCTGATGGTGAATGAAGTGTGGCGCCGGACAAGCCATCAGGACATGGTAATGAGTGCTACCATGAGTCAGCCTTTTTACCTGAACCTAGTAGTCATAGTCCCATTCGTAGGAATACAGCAACAGCTGTTGAGCCTACCTCAAACTGGTGAAATATCAAACTAAAATAAACTCAAACACAGGCAATTTCAGAATTCCTCTGCAGAGGGGTGAATAACTCACCGTGGGGTATTTATAAAGAGTTCTAAACATGTTCCGCTAAAGGTTTGGTCGGAACAACAAAAAATACAATTTGTCACATTACATATTGTCAGTGATGCTGCTATGTGGGCTACGAATGCAGCGGATTGCTGTCATACACTAGAGCAGTTTGAAAAAAATGTTTCTGGGCAAGTACTGAAGTCCATTCATCCAGTAGAGGTTACGTAAAGAAGTCTACAGTACAGATATGTAGAGTCCGCGCAGGACAGGGTGGCCGATGTGCGGTCACCAATTTCCGTCTAAAGCACTGGGCGACTTCATTTGTTTGTTTGTAGGGGGAGACCTACATTGCTTGCCACCTTTTGGTCAGTTGGCGATGACAGAAACAAGGCGGACGCCCTGCAATATTTCTCAAACGATTTTGCAGAAACTATTCGCCAAATAATAATAATAATAATTTTTGCCTTACATATAGCTTTGCGTGTCAGCTTCATAATTATGTGCCCGTCATTTAATTAATGGTCATAATTACTGTGATATTTTCGAGGAAGTAAGACAACAGGAAATTCGAAAAAGTTTGCAATGAAAAATACAGGTAGTCATGATTTTGCATTTGGTGCATATTACTAATGTGTTGCTGCGTATGAGACTTAACAACATATTGAATTTGCCTTTAGACTTGGGCGGAGGTCTCTCGCTGTCACCAATCTCGAGAAGTTTGATCTGATGTAGCACACTCATTTGCGATCACGCGCCCAGCAGTAATGCTAGAATGAATATACACAACATTCCTCACATTTCATCAACTGTTTGAGATATCGAAATGAGATTTTGGCAAATGAAAGCACGCAAAGAGGAGAGTATTTTTTTCATGTGGTGATTGTGCAAAACTTCATTATCTACTATGGTATTCCACTAACTACGGACTTTCGTGATGAAATAATTTTTAAGGGCCATCGATAGCTAGTGAAACGAGAAATGCTACGGGTTTTCGAACAACATATGTGACGACATTAAACGTTTGTTTTTGTACAGACGATATACTTTCTTGTATGCTATTGACATTACTTTTCCTCAGTTACTCACTTAATAAACCTTAATAAACGGCTGTTTCGGAAGTCTCTTGCAATTACGTCTGTACAACATGTTCGTGAGGCGGCACTGTGTAAATTACGCTGTTTTGGCAGAAGAAGTATATTTTAATATTGCAACAAGAGAAATGTGTAGGTCTTACTCAAAATTCGCCACTTATGACGCTTCTGTGAAAATTACAAATGTTTAACAAGCCAGTCCAAAATAAGTTGCTGCTTTTGTTGCATTTTCAGCTGAATTCTTTTTAGATCCCAACGAAAGCAGAGATGACAGCAGATCTTTTTTGGACGGTAACCACAGAAGCGTAGGCGCGGAGGTCTCCACTTTGCATAGGCTTCAGTTTAGAATGGCATTTTTCCTCCAGCACTCATCACTTCCCCTACAGCGCCTGGCAGCATTGGATTCCACTGATTACACATTAGAATATAAAACTTCGGAAACAGTGACAGTTATTAAATGAGTGGAGAAGAAATAACCAAAATTATCACAAGATAAATGACAGCGGTAGTCATGGGAGAGGCGAGACCAGAATAATAATGGAAATGATGTTTATGAGTAATCACAGAACAATAACGCCTACCAAGTTCCAAACCGAAACCAACATGACACCAATCCCCGGAATGGGAATAGAAAGCACCATGGAGACACTATTGGTGACAATCACACCCCCAACAGTCAATAACAAGTAGCTATAATTCTGGTATATGGCGAACCCCGTCATGCTTGGCCGCTAGTCCACATCAGAGGCCTACTGCTGTACAAAATCAGTTTGCAAATAACCAAGGACAGGGTAACTTGCAAGAGTAAGATAACTACACATGAACTATGCGCCGAACTGCGGGCGTGTCAGAAAGCTGGAGAATATGTAGTACAAGCTGCAGTCTGGGCAAGGAATGGAGATATTCCACTTACATCTACATCTACATTTATACTCCGCAAGCCACCCAACGTTTTGTGGCGGAGGGCACTTTACGTGCCACTGTCATTACCTCCCTTTTCTGTTCCAGTCGCGTATGTTTCGCGGGAAGAACGACTGTCTGAAAGCCTCCGTGCGCGCTCTAATCTCTCTAATTTTACATTCGTGATCTCCTCGGGAGGTAAAAGTAGGGGGAAGCAATATATTCGATACCTCATCCAGAAACGCACCCTCTCGAAACCTGGCGAGCAAGCTACACCGCGATGCAGAGCGCCTCTCTTGCAGAGACTGCCACTTGAGTTTATTAAACATCTCCGTAACGCTATCACGGTTACCAAATAACCCTGTGACGAAACGCGCCGCTCTTCTTTGGATCTTCTCTATCTCCTCCGTCAACCCGATCTGGTACGGATCCCACGCTGTTGAGCAATACTCAAGTATAGGTCGAACGAGTGTTTTGTAAGCAATCTCCTTTGTTGGTGGACTACATTTTCTAAGGACTCTCCCAATGAATCTCAACCTGGTACCCGCCTTACCAACAATTAATTTTATGTGATCATTTCACTTCAAATCGTTCCGCACGCATACTCCCAGATATTTTACAGAAGTAACTGCTACCAGTGTTTGTTCCGCTATCATATAATCATACAATAAACGATCCTTCTTTCTATGTATTCGCAATACATTACATTTGTCTATCTTAAGGGTCAGTTGCTACTCCCTGCACCAAGTGCCTATCCGCTGCAGATCTTCCTGCATTTCGCTACAATTTTCTAATGCTGCAACTTCTCTGTACACTACAGCATCATCCGCGAAAAGCCGCATGGAACTTCCGACACTATCTACTAGGTCATTTATATATATTGTGAAAAGCAATGGTCCCATAACACTCCCCTGTGGCACGCCAGATGTTACTTTAACGTCTGTAAACGTCTCTCAATTAAGAACAACATGCTGTGTTCTGTTTGCTAAAAACTCTTCAATCCAGCCACATAGCTGGTCTGATATTCCGTAGGCTCTTACTTTGTTTATCAGGCGACAGTGCGGAACTGTATCGAACGCCTTCCGGAAGTCAAGGAAAATAGCATCTACCTGGGAGCCTGTATCTAATATTTTCTGGGTCTCATGAACAAATAAAGCGAGTTGGGTCTCACACGATCGCTGTTTCCGGAATCCATGTTGATTCCTACAGAGTAGATTCTGGGTTTCCAAAAACGACATGATACTCGAGCAAAAAACATGTTCTAAAATTCTACAACAGATCGACGTCAGAGATATAGGTCTATAGTTTTGCGCATCTGCTCGACGACCCTTCTTGAAGACTGGGACTACCTGTGCTCTTTTCCAATCATTTGGAACCTTCCGTTCCTCTAGAGACTTGCGGTACACGGCTGTCAGAAGGGGGGCAAGTTCTTTAGCGTACTCTGTGTAGAAACGAATTGGTATCCCGTCAGGCCCAGTGGACTTTCCTCTGTTGAGTGATTCCAGTTGCTTTTCTATTCCTTGGACACTTATTTCGATGTCAGCCATTTTTTCGTTTGTGCGAGGATTTAGAGAAGGAACTGCAGTGCGGTCTTCCTCTGTGAAACAGCTTTGGAAAAAGGTGTTTAGTATTTCAGCTTTACGCGTGTCATCCTCTGTTTCAATGCCATCATCATCCCGGAGTGTCTGGATATGCTGTTTCGAGCCACTTACTGATTTAACGTAAGACCAGAATTTCCTATGATTTTCTGTTAAGTCAGTACATAAAATTTTACTTTCAAATTCGTTGAACGCTTCACGCATAGCCCTCCTTACGCTAACTTTGACATCGTTTAGGTTCTGTTTGTCTGAGAGGTTTTGGCTGCGTTTAAACTTGGAGTGAAGCTCTCTTTGCTTTCACAGTAGCTTCCTAACTTTGTTGTTGAACCACGGTGGGTTTTTCCCGTCCCTCACAGTTTTACTCGGCACGTACCTGTCTAAAACGCATTTTACAATTGCTTTAAACTTTTTCCATAGACACTCAACATTGTCAGTGTCGGAACAAAAATTTTTGTTTTGATCTGTTGGGTAGTCTGAAATCTGCCTTCTATTACTCTTGCTAAACAGATAAACCTTCCTCCCTTTTTTTATATTCCTATTAACTTCCATATTCAGGGATGCCGCAACGGCCTTATGATCGCTGATTCCCTGTTCTGCACTTACAGAGTCGAAAAGTTCGGGTCTGTTTGTTATCAGTAGGTCCAAGATGTTATCTCCATGAGTCGGTTCTCTGTTTAATTGCTCGAGGTAATTTTCGGATAGGAACTATCCAC